>NC_030430.2:19172726-19317726 GCF_001660625.3 Ictalurus punctatus
TGTTTTTAAAGGAGGAAATAATTTTCGGACATGAAATAATAAAAATGCCAAAAAATCTTTTCATGTCGGTAAAAAGGCATTCCAGTTCACATGTCACAGTCCGTCAATCACTAAAGCCAGACAGGACTGAGAAATAAAACACAGGAATTCATTAGTTGCGGAAATGGCCACAAGCACTTTGAAGCTCTGTAATGAGACACGGAGCATGCACAATCTCGATAATTACTATGCAGCTACACAAATTCCAAACAGTGTATTCCACAGGGAAATTGGGTAGCAATGCTACATGCTCACATTTTCATTAACAGTGTACTATTATTTCAAAATGTTGTCACTGTGTGTTTCTTACTCTAGTTTCTCCGAGTTAACACTATAAGACACCTGACCAATTACACCCATATATGCTTTATGAACAACCCATTCCAGATTTAGTACACACTTTCTATTACAATCTATCTCTACTCTTCTGGGAAGGTTATGCACTAGATTTTGGAGTGTGGTTGTGTGGATTTTCTCACTGAGCCACAAGAGCGAGGTCAGGAACTGATGGCAGGTGAGGAGGCTTGGGGCACAGTTGGCATTCCAATTCATCCCAAAGGTGAGTTCTTTCACTCCAACCTTGGCAAACCATGTTTTTATGGACCTCAATTTGTGCACAGGGGCATTGTCATGTTGGAACAGGTTTGGGCCTCTTAGTTCCAGTGAAGGGAAATTGCAACGCGTACAAAGACATTAAAGACAACTGTGTGCTTCAAACTTGCTGGCAACAGTTTGAGGAAGGGTAATGGTCAGATGCCGACAAACTTTTGACCATATAGTGTATCTGTGTATGGACTCTCTACCTATCATCCTCAAAAAATATGGTGTGCCATCTATGACTATCGGAAGCAAAAATTAGGCATGGTCTCTGTACCCGTCAGTCCCAAAAATGAGGCGTGGCTATGGAGTCTGTCAGGTGTAATGAAGGAAGTGTGGCCTCCCAATCCATAAAGCTCTAAATTGCACTTATATTAATTAAAATTAAATATTATATCATAATTTTATTGCAAAACATTGCTACTTTGTGTCATATTGTTGTTTAAATGCATTCATTCTGACTTTTTCTGTATTATTTTGGTAAGACCAAAAAGACTTAACATATAAAAAGGTACTGACTGCAACAATAAATGTTAAATCACCCGGGTCATTATCCTTGTCTTCTGGCTTTTGTGTGGTTTCAGTATGAGCAAGTTGAGTGGTCTGAGCCTCAGTAGGGGCAGCTACAGGCGGCAGAGGAGGCTCCACGATCACCCGGAAGATGCGTCTCTCGTGCAGGCCGCAGTAGTGATGGTGCAGATGGCAGGAGTATAGACCTTTATCAGATGGCTGAATGTCATTAATTGTGAGGGAGAAATCCCCCATGCTGAAGGCATCATCTGCGATGAGCATCTTGCTGAGGTACAATGGCCTGTACTCCCGCTTCTCTCCAGAGGCGTACAGATCGAGAAGCCGGTCTGCCTGGTGATGCCTCACCCCCGGACCCTGAAAGTCCCAGTGCACAACCTGCTGCTGGTCTTCTTGGAGCCCTCCCCTCCAAAGAGGGCGTCGGTTTATACAAGGCAAGACCACGCTGCTGCCCTCCAACACCACAAAGACAGACTTCTCCCCATTCCATACACGCCTCTCCTTACGTGCTGCAGGACAGAAGTTTAAGACGAGGAGTTATTGCAACATATAATATATTTATTCAGCAAATAATACGAGTGAGGTTTTTTATATGTTCCTAGCCACCAGTGTTCAAAAGAATGTTGAACTTGACCATGATAAATATGAATGCAAATACCAGAAATTCAGAAGAAAAAATGCTAAAAAAAAATATCGCAGGTTTATAAACTGCCATAGTGATAAAATGATGAGGTAATAAACTGTGATGGAAACAGAACAGCAGAAAGATGAGTACATAGCAAGTTTGTGTTCCTGTCGATTTGGGTCTAGTTACTTGACTACTGAGTGCTGCATAACAGCAGTTAGTGTAAATACACAATGTTTCACACTGCTCTATTAATGAGCTTGCTGGAATTCACATTAAACTTACAAAACATTTGGTTCTAAATTTGCCCAGGCTTTCATGTAATTTTGTGATGGCTTATAGATTTATAACACAGTAATAAGCTGGACTTCACTACTTAACAGACAACAAAGAATATAAAAGTACAACGTAAATAATACACTAAATAGAATAGAACGTACGTGACTTGGTGACGTTTAACTGGATTTGAATGGATTGGTCGATCTTGCAGTAATGGTGATGCAGGTTGCAAGTATAGATGCCTTTATCGTTCATATCAACATCTGCACACAATCGAACAAAATCGCAACAACTTTAGTGAGGACAAAAATATAACGTCAACCACTTTGCAGAATCAGGAGGATCATACTATGGATGGTGAGAGAGAAGTTGCCATCATCAAATGCTTCTTTGGAGACAGTGACCCGGCCCTTGTTGTAGGCGTTATAGACACGCTCCGGCCCTCCTGAGAACATGTCTAGAACACGCTCAACTGTGTAATCAGGGCGGTTGCGGTTCAGGTCCCAGTGCACCACACGTTGCCGATCCCGAAGATGGTCCTGCCTCCACACAATTTTCTGGTTATGACATGGCAGAACGACCCTTGACCCCGCAGAAACTGTGATGTTCTTTGCCTCCACCACAATGCTCTGCGTGCTGACTTGGGCCCACACTACAACACAACAAATGTAAATTCTTTAATCTGTTTGGATTCATTTTGTTTTGAAGCTACTACACTCACCATCCACTTTAATAGGAACACCTGTGCATTTATACAGTCATCCAATCAGCCAATCATGTGGCAGCATTGCAGTGCATAAAATCATGCAGATACAGCTCAAGAGCTTCAGTTATAGTTCACATCAAACATCAGAATGGGGGAAAGTGTGATCTCTGTGACTTTAACCATGGTGTGGTTGTTGGCACCAGATGGGCTGGTTTGAGTATTTTAGAAACTGCTAATCTCCTGAGATTTTCACACACAGCAGACTTTAGAGTTTACACAGAATGGTGCAAAAAAAAAAAAAAAAAACATCCTGTGAGCAGAGGGTCTGCAGTCTGAAACACCTCGTTGATGAGGGAGACCAGAGGAGAATGATCGGACTGGTCTGAGCCGATAGGAAGTCTGTAGTAACTTGAATAATCACTCTTTACAACCGTGCTGAGCAGAAAAGCATCTCCGCATGCACAAAACATTAAACCTTGAGGTGGATGTGCTACAACAGCAGAAGACCACATCAGGTTTGGGTGCTGTGCCCTTGATAGCCTCAAATTCCTGTGTTTTTCCTAACAGGAGTGGAACCTGATGTGGTTTTCTGGTGTTGTAGCCCATCCACCTCAAGGTTTGATGCTTTGTGCTTGCTGAGATGCTTTTTTTGCCCAGCCCGGATGTAAAGAGTAATTGTAGGAGTTACTATATCCTTCCTGGCAACTCAAACCAATGTGGCCATTTTCCTCTTACCTCTCTAATCAACAAGGCATTTCCACTCACAGAACTGTCACTCACACAATATTTTTGCTTTTCACACCATTCTGTGTAAACTCTAAAGACTGTTGTGTGTGTGAATCCCAGGAGATCAGCAGTTTCTGAAATACTCAAACCAGCCCATCTGGCACCAACAACCATGCCATGATCAAAGTCAAAGAGATCACACTTTTTCTTCATTCTGATGTTTGATCTGAACATTAACTGAAGCTCTTGACCTGTATCTGCATAATGTTACACATTGTGCTGCAGCCACTTGACTGGCTAATTGGATATATCTGCATAAAAGGTGTACATGTGTTCCTATTAAAGTGGGCAGTGAGTGTATATGTATATACTGATGATTTAGGCTGGTTAATTTCTTACCATGTGGTGGGAGAAAACCAGCAGCCACTGAAATGCAAACAAAATCCAATTATTAGATTTATTTTCAAAGGAATTTGATGGTATCTGTTATATAAAGAACATCACATTTAAATCAAATACGAAGAACAGATATGAACATAACAGCGCCATTCTGTATTACGACTGTTCTTCAACTCTCAGGGCCTTTTGTGCTTTTACGAGTGTGTACTTGCAGCTGGACTGTGCACTTTATTCCAACCACATAGTATAAGCACTATTGCATCTGCTGTTTGCTGAACGGCGCACACACTGTGAACCACAGAGGAGATAATCATCTTCAGTTTATGAACAGATCCTCAATACCGTCAACAATCACTAAAAGTGAAGCGGACAACTGCTGAGGCAGGACTTCTAGTCAATCAAATCAAATAAAAAAGAGTCACATGACTGCACGAGATTGTTCTTAAGTGGTGAATTATTGGAACTAAAGGATTTGTTCATTATTATGATTAGAAACATGTGTGTTATTGGCATAATCTAGATGAGCACACCAATCAGACTGAGGAATGTACTGAGAGATGAAGACCAAACCCATGTAATCTCAGACTTTATAAGACCAGGTGGTTTAGGAATCATGACAAGCTATAAAACAGATACAACAGCTGCGAGATATTATTCTTTATTTCATGTCTATTTTAAACCTTGGAGAAAACGCTGGGAGAACAACAAACTTTCCATGTTCAATTGATTCACTGTGAAAACAACCAAACATTGGAACACCAAATGGAGTCAAATATTGTTTTTAACAATGTTTTAAGAATATATTTCACTTTAAAACTCGTGGATATTTTTATACAAATGTCATGCAAAGATCTTAGGTTTTAGGTCTGTGTGATGTTTATGACTTTTGCAGAATTTTTATACGTTGTTAAATCAAATAATACATTAAGCAATCACTACTGTTCCACTGTCTGGGATCATGGGCACAGAATTACCCAAACAAGACAGTTGAAGATTAGGGGGGAAAACACCTGGTCTTTTTCCAGTCTTCAGCTGTCCAGTTTGTGTGAGTCTGTGCCCATGATAGTCTCAGATTCCTGTTCTTGGCTGACAGGAGTGGAACCTGATGTGGTCTTCTGCTGTTGTAGCACATCCACCTCAAGATTCGATGTTTTGTGCATGCTGAGATGCTTTTCTGCTCACCACGGTTAAAGAGTGTTTATTCAGGTTACTATAAACTTCCTGGCAATTGAAACCAGTTTCCCCTCTGATCTCTCTCATCAACAAGGGGTTTCAGCCTGCAGACCTTCTGGTTACAGGATGTTTTTTTGGTTTTTTTCGCACCATTCAGCAATCATGCCATGGCTAAGTTCACAGAGATCACACTTTTCCCCCCATTGTGATGTTTGATGTGAACATTAACTGAAGCTCTTGACCAGCATCTGCATGACTTAATGCATTGTGCTGCTGGAACTTGATTGGCTACTTGGATATCTGCATAAATAAGCAGGTGTACAAGTGTTCCGATTAAAGTGTGTAATGCCACATAACTAGATTGGAAATGTATGAAACCACATTAAATCTATAAAAACCATTCCTCCCAAAATCTTTCTTTTTCTATATTCATAAGTTTCTAGATGATCTGCATTCATGAAATTTGACTTGTTCATTCATGTCCCTATTTCAAATGATATGTTAGAGAAATTGCCAATTTTTTTCAACATTGTTTGGGTTTAAGTTTCTGAAAAATTACCAAAATAAAAATATATTTTTCATAGCCCATGGTGTTTTCTTGAGACATTTTCCCTCAAACTATTCTCTTGAGAGGATCTTCACCGTGAAATAGAAATGTTGTTTCTAACATCATCCAAAGACTAGAATTTTGGTATAAAAATGTATGCATACCTAATTATATGAAGCCTCATTTATAAATAAACGTAATTTATTGAAAATTTTCCCATACAATAAAATACAAAAACTGTTTGAGACATCCATTTTTTAATGATCACATTCATATGTAATGTCTAGCCTTAAGAATTTTTTGACCATTGTTTCAAAAGGCTTTTGCACAATGCTCTGTACCAAATAAGCCAACTCATCTCAGAGGCAGCAAATGGAGACAAAAATATTAATTGGGTACAAAGGTATTAGTATCTACACTCCTACAGATACACATTAATCAACCCTAAAGACACAACTGCACAAAAGGACAGAAACAGAGAGACAGAAATCCAAGCTACAGTCAGTGCCACGCTGCCTGGAAGAATGAAAGCACACTTCCTGCACTTCCCATAAAAGCAGGAATCTTTGTCACCACTGAGCCTGAGGCTTGGACTCGGCTGGAAAGCACAGTGTGGCCAATGAAGGTAATACACACCAGTACACCCTATAATTTTCTTTGTGAATGTGCCACCCTGAAACCATACCTTGCAAGGAAGCAATGCTTGGCGAATAATGACTTAACAATGTGTCTGAAAATTGCCACATAGAAGCGTAGAATTAACTGTGATGAGTCAGAAAACTTAACACGGTACTTTCCCAAACTACTGCTAAACTACTGCTGAACAGCATTAAACAAGCAGTGATTATGACAATGTGCTTAGTCAACCATCTTCACAGGCTTTTTTATGTAACATGTTCTTTCCTATTTAGTTTACTTTAAAAAGCAAGAATATCGGCAATGCATCATATGATGAGTCCCACTACATACAGTAACACAGAAAAGGAAGGAATATTCAATGAGGATGTATCTATACACAATGTAGCTTTAGCGGCATCACATAATTCAACTATTCATTTATAAATCTTCCATCCATAATCAGTTTGTCTAATCCAAAATTTCTCTGTCTGGGGATTAATAAAGTATTCTCTTATCTTATCTTGATTTGGAAATGTTACATTCCTTTAAATATCATATCATCATCTACTGGGGAGGAATCAGGAAGCAGTAACCACATTCTTAATGAATTTTGCGAGAACTTACTTACAAGAATGTGGATAGTTAGAAAAGGAAACTGAATATAAATTATATTTTTAAAAAATTCCAAATAGTGTGTTCCACCAAATTTTAAATACCTTTTTATGTGGAAGTATTGTTTATACTTTTAAACAGTTTTGAAAGTTTTAAACACAACTACATTTCCGCTCAAAAACAGACAAATGTTCAGTTTAGTCAATGGAAATATCAGAGGAAGGAAAAAACAATTCTCACCAGATCTACTCAGTTGTAAAGCATGAAACCGGTTAAAAAGACAAACGTGTTAGCTGAGTAGCTAGCATTTTATTCTTCTTGTACCTGCTGACAACATTTTATGCTCATAATTAGGCATACTACCCTGACACACACGGTCATTCATGTATGCATATATACATATTGTAATTTAACATGTATATATGTTTCACCCAGAGACATGGATATAGTGTACCTATAAATATGTTCAAAGATAAATAAAGAGATCATAATTTAATTTGGAAAGTAATGTTTTAAAAGTGCACATACATTACACAAAAACACACACACACACACACACACACTAGGTAAAAGAGACAAAAATTGTACGCCTGAGGATTGCACCTCAGCAACAAAGAGAGTGGCAGTTTCTTCTGAGAGTGTATGATATTTGCATTACTTAATTTAAGTCTCTGAAAATAAGCTTTCTTTCTTAGATAAAAAAGCAAAAACAGAAGGACTGTCTGAGGTTGAAGTCAGTGACCGGTAATGTATCTGTTTGTGTTTGTGTGTGTGTGTGTGTATGCATGGAGACAAACTGTTATTTGTTCCTCTAACATTTCACAGAGTGTCTTTGCACAAAGTCAACATCCCTTCGTAGAAGGCGGCCCAGGCTGATTCAGGCTCTGCTTCTGCTCCTTACAATAAAACTCTCAGCACCAAACATGCTGACGCTGTACTTTTCCTTACGACTGACAAAACTAAAACATCCAGTCCGCTCCACAAGAGAGGCCTGACATACTGCAGACTGTACATTCATGCTGATAAATATAAGAAGTAGAGGCTCTACATCCGCTCAGCAGGCACAGATTTAATCACAGGCCTGGGCTGTAACTAGTACTGTTCATCATACATAAACACACCAGCACCACACTAATAGCTCCAGGGTGAAGAGGATAGATGATTAGACAAATAATTTATTTAGAAGACAAAAATATTTGACCCTTTATTTATACACATCTTTTTTTTTATCGTTTTTTTGTTTTTACTTAAAATTGAATGATATATGAACTTTGATTCTGTCCAAATATCAGATATTTAAAAGTAAATGGATTGTCCATGAGTAAAAAAAAAAAAGAGGCTCAAACAGTAAGCATGCAAATGATAATAATAATAATTATAAGAATCTTCCAATGTCCAAAATTTTTTGCATTGAGGTCTAAGCTTTGAAGACAAAATTTTCAAACATATCTCTGAGCATACAAAATGTACACAGTTAAGGACTGTTGCATGTTGCAATGAGGTAAAATAATAATAATAATAATAATAATAATAATAATAATAATTCTTCCTAAAAAAAAAAAGATTTAAAACGTTTAAAAAAAAAAAGTTGTTTTTTTAATGTAGAAATTTAGTAAAGACTGAGAACAACAAATAGTCTAGAGAGCTACAGAAGTTTACATTAATTTACAGTAATGCTCTCAAGTGATTTGGAGGAGATCTTATATTTTCCTAAAATATAAAAGAGCCTTAAACTGACTGTCCATAAGTGGACACTATGCACTGTCTATGAACTCTATGAAAACACAATAGTGAAACATATTAGTCATTATTTAAATGTACTGAAGACAATGAACATCTTTCATGTAAATTGGACATAGGTTAATAGAAATAATACTGATGCTAAATCTGCTAAAAACTAAACTAAAATGTAATTCATGTTCATATAAATCATAAAACAAATAGCCTGTCCTGTTAATATCCAGAAAGGAAAACGTTTGCAGGAGCGTGGAGAGCAGATGGACAACAAAAGAGGGGAAAAAAAAAAACACAAAGTTCATGCAGAAGGGATTCTGTGTTTGTTTGTGAAAAGTTGTAGAGAAGTTAAAAATAGAAACTTACTGAAAAATATCCCCAACATTTCACATAAAACTCGCGCGGAATCCTTCATTATGTACAACAGGTGATGGAGGTTACACTTTTAGACACTGAGCATCACCTGAGAAGTTTTTCTACAGGCGACAACAAAAACCCTGTCGTGTCAGTGTCTGGACCACCAAAGCCCCGCCTCCTTTTTCAGACTCCTCCCCCGTTCCAAACGCCGCCTCACTGTCTCCATCAGTGCACTACATAGGGTGTAAAATAACGGTTTCTACTGCCTACCTAGTGCACCATGTCGCCAATAAGGCGCCATTTGAAACCCAGCTTCTGCCTATGAAACGCTAAACTTTCCCTACCGCCATTTTTGTGATTTTTTCAGTCAGTTGACCTCAAGCTGTTTGTCCTCAAGTGTCCAAATTTAACACTGCCTCTTGAGAATGTACAATATAATACAATTCAAGTAGGTTAATACAATAAGATTACAACATATTATAAACGTATTTTAAAAAATAGTTCATGGTAAACATTACAAACAAACTGTAAACCTGTAGGATTAAAAATGGTGCTCTGGTTCTCTCTAGTGGTTGTTTGAGATGAAAAACAACATGAAGGAAAATACAAAAACAATTATGAAGCAATATAGCACATACTTGAGGTGGTAAAAGTTGTTTATTTCTGTTACAGTATTATATATGAGAAGGATAGTCACAGGTTTCCACCGAGATGTAGCAATGGCAAGTTAATGATCTAAAAAGCAACACCAATCCTAAACAAATATATTATTTTACACAGAGTTTCATTCAGCAGACAATCAGCGGCGCTTTACTTGATGTCTGACGTAGATTTTAGGTGTGGCCCATCCCTCAGGGGCTTTTTTCAGTCCCGCTCGCCTCCAGATTCGCTCAAGATCCTTCTCAAATCTAGACTGAACATGACAAACAGCAAACTGTCAGAAGGTCCTGATGATTTATGGCATTTGGCATGATAAAGCACTCTACAATTAAAAATTTTATGAAATACAGTGCTTCATTTGATTAAACAAATTTCCTTTTCTCAAAATATTTCCCCATTCAATCATATGTTTTAAGAAATGTTAAACCTATTGTATGCGTCTTTGTTTGTTAACAATGAACAAAACAGAATTATTGAGTTTAAAATAATGATTCACAATGGAAAACTTTAAATATTTCTTCAAAGTCAGAGCACACACAGATCAGCCGTAACATTAAAACCACTGACAGGTGATGTGAACATTATCATCATTACAGTGGCACCTGTCAAGGGTGGGATATATTAGGTAGCATGTGAAGTTGATGTGTTGGAAGCAGGAAAAAAGCACAGAAGCATCAGAGTGACTTTGACAAGGGCCAAATTGTGCTGGCTAGACAACTGGGTCAGAGAATCAAAGTGGCCAAAATGGCAGCTCTTGTGGGCTGTTCCCAGTATGCAGTGGTTAGTACCTAACAAAAGCTGTCCAAGGAAGGACAACCGGTGAACCAGTGCCAGGGTCATGGGTGCCCAAGGCTCACTGATGCACGTGGGGAGTACAGGCTAGCCCGTGTGGTCCAATCCCACAAAAGAGCTACTGTAGGACAAACTGCTGAAAAAGTTGATGCTGGCTATGATAGAAAGGTGTCAGAACACACAGTGCATCACAGCTTGCTGTGTATTGGGATGAGAAGCCCATGCTGACCCCTGTCCATCGCCAAAAATGCCTACAATGGGCATGTGAGCATCAGAACTGGACCCTGGAGCAATCGAAGAAGGTGGTCTGGTCTGATGAATCACATTTTCTTTGACATCATGTGGATGGCCGCGTGTGTGTGCGTCACTTACCTGGGGAAGAGATGGCACCAGGATGCACTATGGGAAGAAGACAAGCCCACATGTGATGACAGTGTGATGCTCTGGGCAATGTTCTGCTGGGAATCTTGGGTTCTGGCATTCATGTGTATTTTACTTTGACAAGTACCACCTACCTAAACATTGTTACAGTTCAAATACACCTCTTCATGGCCATGATACTCCCTAAAGGCAGTGGTGTCTTTCAGCAGGATAATGCGACCTGCCACACTGCAAAATGTTCAGGAATGGTTTGAGGAACATTACAATAAAGAGTTTCAGGTATTGACTTGGTCTCCAAATTCCCCAGATCTCACTCTGATCGAGCATCTGTGGGATGTGGACAAACAAGTCTGAGCCATGGAATCCCCATCTACATACCACAGCAAACCTTCAGAGGTCTTATGGAGTCCATGCCTGTTTTGGTGGCACAAGGCAGACCTACACATTATTAGGCAGGTGGTATGGTGGCATTTAATGTTATGGCTGAATGGTGTACATCATTACAAATGTTATATGTCATCAAACTTTAGGCATGAACGGTCTTGATACTATCAGTGTGGTGAAGCCTGCGCTTTAGGAGACACTATATGAAGATGTAAACATGAAGGATACTCCCGAATGCCAACAGTGAACGCGCACACACACACAAAGACGGGAGTGCAACAGAGCTCAATCTCCTGTGAGAGAACGTCGATTTTGCTTACAGAGGTAGCTACAGCTCTGGAAATTAAAGATTTGTGATGGTGACAGAGTTCTGTCAGCAGCATCTCCCTTTTTCTATCTATCTTGAATTTTATAATACAAAAACCCTTTCAACCCTTCAACCCTTTTTGACCAATCGGATGAGAATTCAACAGTGCCAAAAAAACCTAAAGGATTTTGAGTACAAATACATCTGACCCCTTTAGCCTCAATTACTTCTATTTAATTGATGCTTTTGTGCACCCTCTAGTGCCTCAATAATGCACTGCAGCAATCTACATGCAGAGTGTGATGGTTCTAGTTTAGAGAAGTAGTACTGAACAGACTGCAGTACAATAACAGGTATGGGGAATAACACCATGGCACAAGTGTGAAAATTTAACCAGTATTTTGTACATAGCATACGAGAAAGCCTCAAATGTTAATCAAAATACTCAGATGTCAAAACGAAATAGAAAAAGATTACAGTAATCTATCTGTTCAGGTTATATGGTGGGTTAATAAAGCATTCATTATGGCTTATGCACAGGTACTAGTTTCAGTTCTGAAGATGAATATAAAGGAGTAGGCTTCAGTGAATTGTATAGATTTTAGCACAGTGAACCTATGACAAAGTCGTAACTATAGCTTGGCAATATGATGATTGTTGATATTGGGATAATTAAAGTTACAAAACTAGAGGTGAATATTGTGGAAAAGTTCATTTTGTTCCATAATTTACTTCAAAAATGGAATTTAAATACATTTGGGATTCATTACACATAAATGTGAAATACTTCAAGCCTCTTTTGTTTTAATCTTAATGACAGTTCATGGAAATCAAAATCTTCCCGTGAAGATAAAAGTAAGATACAGTGCCCTCCACTAATATTGGCAGAGAGCATCAGCTGAGTGAGGGAACAAACCAATCCACCCCAAGTGTAAATGATGAGTTCCTTAAATCTGCGTAAACAACATTTTTGCACATCAAGGAACAACATATGTAATAACCAAAAAAGCCCCCCACCCCAAAAAAAAAACCCCACAACAAAACAAAACTCAACATCATATTTTATTTATTGCCTAGGCAATGTTTATAAAAAAAAAAGTCTATGGAAGAATACCCCACAATATAAATAAATTCTGTCAAAATCAAAAATTCATTTTGTCAACACATCATCTACATACAGCATATTTCATTAAAAGGACTGACCTGCTTTCTTTTCTGTCTGCGCTCCTTGATCCGCCTCCTCAGGAACTTGGTTCGTTTCAGCAGCTTCTTGTATTTGTGTCTGTTCATCTTCCTTCGCCGGATCTCCAGCACGTTTTTACAGCTCAGCGGTGTGGAGCTCTCGCCATCCTCCAGTACAGGCACAGCTGAGGGAGGCAACACCACAGCCTCCTCTATCAGCTCGCCTTCCTCCAAAGGGACCGGAGCCTCGAGAAGCGGAGGTAGCGAATACCGCAGAGAAAGCCAGCTCTCTAAAGGCGTAAGGGAGAGTTTACGGGGAATGAGGAACTCCTCTAACTCCGGCTCGAGCACTGTCCATAGTTTCGGGGGCTGCTTGTTGTCAGTGGCTGATGTGGAGTATCTTTGTGTATGATTTGTAATAAAGTTGGCAGAACAGCAGTGTTGCACTGCATTGTGTACATACTTGCACTGGTACTGATATGAACCTGTCAGGGAAATAAAGTTACACAGGCATTCAAGTAAGTTTTAAATAAGGAGTAAATCAAGAAAAATACATTCACCACACTTACCAGACAATCTGAAGAACACATTCAGTCGTGGGATTAACCTTGAGACAAACATGACTAGGTCCTATTGCTGGTGCACTCTCATGTGTATCATGTGAGTTCTCCCTTAAATATGAATAAAAATATATGAATAAATCATACTGCAAGACAACACATATAACAAGTAATTAAAGCTTATGAGACTCATAAATATACTATTGTTGCTACACAGCCTAGCAGGTTCAATATAATCAACTGAAAGCAGTTTTGTTCTCTGTTATAGCATGAGTTCCTCGCTTGTTTCCAGGCAGCTGTCTTAGCTGTTAGCCAGCTAGCTTAGGTTCTTAGAAATAATAACAAGGCTCAGGTGTCAAACATAGACTTATGTGATTTATTCCATGCACCAATATAACCCTGCAAGAAATTAATAACTTTGCTTATTTTTCAATTAAGGACTTACTTAAGCGGAGAACTGAATGCACCGCTTCAATGTGACTCCGCACACTTCCGGTCCGCCTCAATACTCTTCCCCTCGTGTTTGTGATGGGCCTGTCATTGGTTCCGGAAACGGGAAAAAAAAGCTAATTACTACATTTTTATCTTGCAAAACCTATAACTATGATTCCGAACGAGTTCTAAGGAAATAGACTGAACAGATATGTGCGTATAAACATAACTAACAGCTTCAGAAAATGTACCCACATTAAATAAAACGAATAATTAACCTTAACAAAAAAAACAAAAAAAAAAACAGGAATGCATACAGTGGGTCAAAATGACCCCTATTGGATTCAATGGTTTTCTCTTATAATTTACTAACTTGTTTATTCATAATATAAGAATATTTGTTTTTCAAAACTGACCTGTCATTATTATTATTATTATTATTATTATTATTATTATTATTATTATTATTATTATTATTATTATTATTATTAAATTACAGCATCCACAGACAAAATGAACCTGACAGGATCACAGAAGCAGTGTGGTGTAAGTCTGTGCTTGCTGTTATGATTGTTGCTATGATAACTGATGTCATGTAACATCTGAGGTCTGAGGCAAATTCTTGGCTCAGACAACTCCCGGGGAGAACATGCAAACTCCACAGACACAGGGCAGAGGTGAAATTCGAACCCAGAACCCTGGAGGTATGAATCAAACGTGCTAACCACTAAGAACAGGGAGAACACGCACAGAAACTCCAGACAGACAGTAACAAGATCTCAGGGACCCAGGAGTTATGAGGCAGCAACTCTATCTGCTGCATCACCATGCCACCCACATATATCTTTCTTTAGTACTTATCAGGAAAATATAGATAGTATTAGAAATCTAGAACAGACAGGGCCTAAACTAGCACTTTCACTAAATTTACCCACATTCAATAGAATTAGTAATTAAATTTACTACATTTATTTACTTTAAAACAAGCTAGATTTAGTATTTCTTACTTTAGTAGTAGTTTCTTTAGTTATTATCACAAATGTACTATGTTAATATGTAGTGTCTAGAAATGAAAAAGGCACTACAGGGACTAATTGAAATTAACCATTAATTTAATGTTCAGTTCCAAAGTCTGATTTGCCAGTTCAGTCATATCACTGCCATATTCATTATAATTAAGATATTTTTCAAATGAATAATAAAACAAATGACTTATTAGGTTCTGATCTTAATGACAGGATATAATATAAACAGCTGAATAATCGTGCAAAAATGCTTCATATGGTTCTACTGCACAGAAAGTATTTTCACCTGGAACACTCATTAGGCATATGCTCTGAGTTACATGTGAAATTTCTACAAATGTCAGAAGATGCTGGACATCTTTGCAAGCCAGTATACCATAGGCAGCAACACTCATGCAAAAAAAGTGCAGTGATTGTCTGAGACAGCCTTAAATGTATGGAGTGGAATGTGTTTAAGGCAGAAGTACTTAGGTGTCTAGTTAATGAGTATCCTGATGCCTTCAAATCTGAACACCTTAAGATATACAAAAGAGCCTGAAGGGCCTAGTGAAGAGGCTATCAGAGGGGTGACAAGGGATTATAAATACAGACTTGAATCACAATGTAGAGCCAGTGATTCATGGTATCTGAGAAACAGCCTTCAGTCTCTCACCTCTTACAAACTTCATTCCAAAGGTGCAATAACAACTGATGCTTCACTGCCTAATTGCAGCTAAAGATAAGACTCTGATGATCATTATCACAAACACAGTGACTGGCTGGGTCTGTGTTATCTATGTTATATAGTGCTATACTTACCAAATAAATCATTAGTGTGACAGAAGGATTTATTTACATTACATTACATTACATTTATTCATTTAGCAGATGTTTTTATCCAAAGCGACTTACAAATGAGAAAATACAAGCAAAGCGATATATCAAACAGAGAACAATACAAGTAGTGCTACCACAGATCCGTTAATTGAGTTCCAGAAGAATCAAAGTGCGCAGAGTAGAGGTGTGAGTGCCAGAGTAAAAAAATTGATTTAGAATTTTTTTATTTGAAATAATTTTATTTTCCTTATGGAAAAATCACATCCATTTCACAGGGAAACTGTAGAAAAAAAGAGTATACAATGTAACATCAATACACGGGTGAGTCAAATGAAAATTTAAATGTGTGACATAATTTAGAGAAGCAGTACATTAAATGTGTAGTTGCAAAAGTAAAAATGTACATTGTTGTCAATAGCCCCTTCTACTGGTAACTAAAATCTGATACACTTTTGTGAGGCCTATTTGCAATAAACAATGCAAATTTAAAAAATGCAACAACAAAAAAAATAATAATTTGACCAGCCCTTGTATGTGGTCGTGTGAAAATTTAATATGTGAAAATAAATTAGAAATTGCACATGAAAAACAAAACACATGCACTGTCTATGATAAGAATTTTTCCAACATGAGATTTTAGTTCAATTCAAATTTTATTTTCTGATATCTGGTTGTAATTGGAACTCTGTTTGTTTTTGGACAAACTAAGTGAAGTTCACCAGCAGTTACAAATTCAAATAAAGCTCAATTTCAGATCATTCTCTGTCAGCCACAGCCTTATCACACTTCATGACCTCATGCAGTTAAGAGGTTTTGCCAATTCTAATTCATTTAGGAGAAAAAAAACATATATACTGCATTAATGACAACGTCAGCAGGATTATGAGGCGTAGTATAATATATGTTGAAAATCTTGTCAACATGTAATGGCTGGCTCTGCTTATCCTGTGTATTATTATTATTATTATTACATTTAACACACCTATTATCACCTGGCATGATCTCATGAAATGCATCCATCAGTCAAACGTTGTCATTTGAGGGACAATAAGCATTCCGGTTCGCGTGCAAAAGTTATTGAGCAACTATGTACTGTTTGTTTGTTTTTTTTAAAACTTGGAGTTCAATTGCTTTTCTTTGAGCCAAATGCAGCAGGTGGAACATGGAAGCTCACTGATTATAACCTGTCAAGACTTCATTCACCACATAAACGCTTCAATTTATTTTATACGCTTCAAGAGAATTTTAGAATACAAAAGATTATGTCTATCTTGTCATTACTGTATTAGAAAGATAATTATTATAAGTCTGTTGTCTGGTATTTGTTTGGGAATATTGGACAAATAACAGAATTGTTGAAAGCATTAACCAGGAATTAGACAGACTACATTTTCTAGTAAGATTTATATACATGAGACCATATCCATTATAATATCCGTATAATATCCATTATATCCATGAGTATAATGGAAATTTTCCAAATTATGATCCAAACACATGTCATATGAATATCATGTGAATTGTTTTGTCATGCATGTTGTCTCTGTTTTACCCAACTTGTTCATCATTCACTTGTTAGTCAGTAGGTATTGTGTAACAAAAATACAATGCGAAAGAAATCATAAAAATATTTTATTTTATTTAAAATCACAAATGCTGAATGAAATAATGCGTATTATCTCCAGCACATTCTACTGTTTAAACCCGGGGGGTATCTTAAACATTGAAAGGCTGTCCCTTATAACACATTTTGGCAAGCTTGCACATTTCAGACTAACATACCCATCAGTTCATGGTTCTTGAATGTGGAAAGTTATTTATCTCAGGTTTCATCCCTCCCTCTGGCTCACACCCCCTTTCCCTATAGGCTGCTTTCTTGACCCTTCACTCTCCGTCCAACTCTGCATGCCTTAATTACTGCTGATGGTATTACACACTTGTCTTATCACATGCACTAGAGACCAGGCAGGAATTTCCAGTTTAGTGGATCTTCTATGGTAGTTTGAATAGTTAAAATGAGCATGAAAGAAATATCCAAATATAGGTAAAAGCAACCTTAGTACTTACTTAGTACAAAAAATGGTTAAAAAAACAAACAAGCAAAAACAATCTCAACTAAAGGAACATCTCTACTATAATATCTAGTACTATTAAATAAAATAAATACATTGACAATATGTACCTCCAGGGTTGGGGCTTCGAATCCTGCCTCTGCCCTGTATGTGCAGAGATTGCTTGTTCTCCGTGTGCTTCGGGGTTTCCTCCGGGTTCTCTGGTTTCCTCCTCCAGTCTAAAGACATGTGCCTTAGGCTGACTGGCATTTCCAAATTGTCCATAGTGTGTGAATAGGTGTGTGACGGTGTGTGTGATTGTGCTTTGCAATGGGTTGGCACCATGTCCAGGGTGTCCCACGACTTGTACCCAGAGTTCCCTTGGGTAGGCTCCAGTCTCCCCCCGTGACCCTGTGTAGGATAAGAGGTACAGAAAATGGATGGATGGACACTGACAATATGTGAAATGTGTAATATGTAATACATATATTATGTGTAATATATGATATGTAATATGTATATGTAAAAATATAAAAATATAATAATAAAAAGAGGTGGTGGGGGGGGTTCCGTTGGAGTTTCCACTACTATAAGATTGCAAAACTTAACCATAGAAGGTATTTCGTAGCTGCAGCACATGACACTACACGGTACAGTTCCTCGTTTATTCGAAATGTCAGGACAAATATACAGACCACAGTCGTCAGACTGGATTTCTCTGGTCGCGTCATGAACAACACCCCCGCCTCGCCCATTCAAATCAACGGCTTTCTATTTGTATGAGCTGATCACGAGCGACCCAGCCTCCCTGACGTCACAACGTCGAGTTCAAAAATTCTGTCTTACCGCCCTACTTAGGCACACTACTTATATGAGGAAATAATGGCTTATATAGCGCACTCGATATTGTGTAGACTGCCGTTTGAGACGCAGCCTAACACCCAACCAGATTCTGCGCGTAGCGCTCGAGCACTATAAAGTAGCCGGCCCGGCTGGTTGTGGCTGGTTTAGAGACTCGTCTGTCGTCTGTTTTTTTCTTTTCTTTTCTTTTCTTTTCTTTTCTTTTCTAGATTAACGTTTAAAAACTTCGAGGTGTATGATGACAATTTGAAATGGCGCAGAAAGACACGTCATTACATCTCTTCGCCGGGGGGTGAGTTAATCTTTTTTTCTGCTTTTCTGTCGTTTAAAGTGGTATGTATGGTGTGTTACTTTTCGGCTAGCTGGCGGTGTCGGGCTGAGCAGGTGCTCTCAAGTGGACTCGGAGAAACTTTATTGAATGTGGTTAACTAACCAGTGGAAATATGCCGTGTCATTTTGCTAATATGGATATTGTAATAATATTTCAAACGTTTCGTTGTTCCACAGCAAGCGAAATGGCAAATGACATTGAGGTTTCAGGTCGCCAGTTAAAGCGCGCTAGCTCACAGCTGTCGCTGGCTAAGATACTCTCACACCATGTCCGGGTTAGCATGTCGAGTCACAAGCTGAAGATGTTCCTGATATTCGTGCTATGGAAAGAAATGACATTGTCGTTAAATAGATGTGATTTAATCAGGAATTAAAGTCAGTTGGGAAGATTGTACAATGTAGGTGAACCTGTACAGTATAGAGGTAGCTAGTGAGGTTATTAATATGTAGAGATGCATGTAGCTGTCCTGCCTCATCTGTCTTTACTGTATACTCCATTTTTAATATATGTAAACTCTGTATATATAAATAAATATATATACTGTTTATTCACTTCCATATATATATATATATATATATATATATATATATATATATATATATATATATATATATATATATGAATATGAATGAGAGAGCGTGTGAGTGTAAAATGTACACACTGGTATACCTCAGTTGTCATGTGTGTGTATATATAAAATATATGCATGTATGTTTGTGTATAATATAACATCTTAATTGTTCTTTAGACCAAGCTGTTGTATACCTGTGTGTATATTTTTATGCTGTGTTTAACATTACTTTGCCATCATTTCTGTTTTCCTTCATGGCTTTACAGTGGTAAACAGGTTGCATTCACTCTTTCATCATACTTTCTCTTCTGTCCCAAAGTCTTCACTGGTATTGATTCAGTAGATATATAATCTCTGGGTATGAAACACTCTGCTGATCCCAGGTCAATCCCCGTGGAGCTGCCTGGCAAAAACAGGATCGGTAACCACGGCTACCAGGCCTTACGTCAGCTCTTTCAGCTGGAATGTTTTTGTTTTAACTGTTCCTCATTTGGTTGTAATTTTGTAAGGAAATTTGCATGAGAACTCTTCAATCTCTGTTTTTCAACCAGTTCTTCTTGCATCTGCTGTATAAGTCTGAAGTTTTTAAAGTGAGAGGAAGTGGAGATCGAATCATTTGTGATCAATCTTACATGATTGCATTACTGTATCTGTAATGTATATTAAATGTAAGCAATGTTTATGCCAAGCAATTGGCATATTTAGACATGGATATTGGACATCATTTTATGTCTTAAGTAGTTCCTCATTAACTGAATATATGGTTGTTTATGGTGGCATATTGTGAGATTAGAGATGATGATGATGATGATTTGAACCAAATTTTCTTTTATCACTCTAAGTTTTTGGATACTGTGTTGACGTGTCCCGGTGGGTGTTTGTAATGCTGCTCTATGAAACTATTAAAAAGGAGCACAACTAATGCATCAGTGGCATTTAGGTGAATTATGTAACCACCTTCGTGACTTTTTTTTGTGTGTCTTAATATATTTGCATACATGGCGCTGTGTGCTGGTTGTCCTGAGGCTAAAATCTGCTCTGTGTGTTATACAAGTGTGTGTGTGCCCTGACGTGCCTCTTCTGGCTGTGCCAGAAAGCTATTTTAAAGCATTTGGTTTTATTAGGGCATAGCCTAATGGGTTATTGCTACTGCACTTATCTGTTGGATCGAATGTGTAGCTTTGCGTTTCTTCATAGTTAATAATAAGCCTTTAATCTTGTCTTGTGCCTGAAATAATTTGTTCCTCTCAGACAGATTTGTTTAATCAGTCCTTCATAAGTCCAGTACAAATCTGTGACAAGTTCATGATGGCTTAAATGTCTGTGATTAAGGGTATTGTTTTGTATATCGGTGTGTGTGTGTGTGTGTGTGTGTGTAATATCATTGATGCATCTCCTATACATACAGTATCTTATCTGTAGAAACATGGTGTAAGCTTTGTGTTGTGACAAATTGATTTGATTTTAATTAGGTCGTATTGGTCATGTCACTTTCTGGATTCCTCGTAACATTTCTTGACCCGATGGATCCCAGAAGCATGTATGGTTTTTAAATGCAGCAAGTTGGGATGATCCAGTTGCATTTAATTGTGTTGTAAATACAGTACATAATACAGCCAATTTAGAGCCTTTGAATAGCTCAAAACAGCGTACACTCCCTATCAGTGTTGTAGATGGCTATCGTATGATGCCTTTATATTTAAGCTAAAGTTCATTTAATCCATAAAGTTGTACGTCAGTCATGTGAACTGTGCCCCGATAAGATGATGCAAACATATTGAAAATCATGTAGCTTGTTTGTGTAAACTAAATTTTTCTTCATTCCCTTTCAGTTTTACATTCAGTTGTTTTCTACCTGCTAAGGTTCTACTTTTAATTTTGGTTAGACGAGGCTGTTATTGTTTGTGTATGATAAAATTGCCTGCAGATCATTTTGTCAGTTTTGATCAGCAGGCGCATGATCGATACTACCTGCGTCATTTTTTTTTTGTCATTTTGCAAGGGTTCAGTTTGTTCACCCTGACCTGTGTAACTCTCTAAACAGCAGTGTTTTTTAACGTGTGCCAGAATGTGGACTGGCTGCCAAACCACAGTTGTTTGCGACATACTTTTGAGGCATCAGGCAATTATCATGAGGCAATTAATTCATTCATCTTACCTTCTTCAGTAGTAATAAGAAGAAAGCATTGTTTATTGGTCTTATAACCAATAACTATTTATTTCCTTATCATGATGGTGTAAACTGTGTATTTATTTATTTTTAAGTGACGTGTTAAACGTGTCCTTTTTGTATATTTTGCAGATGTGGTGGTACAGTGGGTGCCATCGTGACCTGCCCACTAGAGGTGTTGAAGACGAGGCTACAATCATCAGGTTTCACGTTCAGACCGGTGTTTCAGGTGCAGCTTGGTACTGTCAACGGAGCTGGTGTTATTAGACCAGGACCAGTAACGCCTAGCCTCCTGCAGGTCCTACGGTAAGCTGGAGCTTTTTAACACTACAACAGTCGTCAACATGGATGTGGCTTTGCATTCATATACAGGTTGTCCAAAAAGTCAAATGGGAATATGTTGAGCAAAAGCTGCAGAGACATGAGGCAGTGGCTGAGAACGTGCATAGCACATAAGGGTGAACATTTGAAGCATATGTTGTAAATAATAAATACAAAATGTATATGTATATGTAATTTTAGGTTTCCTGATTTTTGGACACCCTGTAGAATTAGCTGTGTAGTTGATATACTGCCTACATTTGTCAGAGAGATCTGTACATTGTTATTTATTTTGCACCATCAACAGAATTACAATCCAAGCATTCAACCGTGCAATAAAAGATTAAAGGAATTACTGAAGGACCCCAGAGCAGCTTTCTGCAGTCTTCAAATAGTGACCTTCAGTTAGCTCACGAAAACAATACATTAACATGTGCATTATATTAGAGCATACTCTATTGGTTTAAAAAAAAAAAGAAGAAGAAGAAAGACTTTTTAATTTGTATAGCAGCTTTTATATGGCTGCTCTGTTATGTAAGAGGTCAGTGATCAGTTCAACAAACAGCACTCAAGTGTAACCTCGAGTACTTTGCTACCAGATTGTCGCAGTGTTCTATAAAAGCTGACGAGGGACTAGATAGTGTGCGTCTGTGTCCTTTTCTGGGAGGTCAGCCATTGCACACGAGGAGGCCTGGTGAATGCTCTGAGAAAACTGTGCAGTCACATGGTATCTCTGCTGTGGATCATATTACTCCTAGCCAGCACAGGCTTCTTCTGCCTGAGTTCAGGACGTCTGATTTCCTTTCCTGCGTGTTGTGCCTTATCTAGTTGTGCCTTATGTTTTATTTTATTTATTTTTTTAAATGAGGATAAGACTATGATGAGTATTTTTTTTTTTTTTTTTTTTTTTTTTTGTGGTCTTCCAATTCCAGGAAACAGGCTGTGTTATTAGATGATGAATTTGGCTTCCTTGTGTTTTGTTCCCTGTTTAAGTTTGATAGTGTTCTGGGTAAAATGTGATTCATGGGGAACATCGGGTGTGAGGTATTTGTAATGGGCTTTGTCAAGATTTCATTGTTCAGCCAGATGAGTAGTTTACTTACAGGGTTTGTTTACTAAAATGCTAACATTCTTGTTTTTCTGTCAGTTTCTCATCCGTACGCTATAATATGGATTAGTAATCCTATTCTTGGAGGCCATTCAGAGTTTAGAGGTTTTGTTGCTCCCAGTACATCTGATGTACTTACAGGGTGCTGGACCAGATGCATTTGGAGTTGGAGTGTTGAGAGTTGTGAACCATGGTGTGCATGGGGTGGGGGTTTTGAACCTGGCCACGTTAAAACGTTTCCTGTTCTCGTTCAGCCATTAACTTCTCAATGTAATTAAATAGAGGTTTTCCAAGAAGCACCATTCAAACATCCTGCCTCATTACACTGCCCTCAGCAATATTGAATTTCAAGCTATTAACTTGGATTAATACAAGGCATGGTGTGGACACATGCATATGGTGGCCTGTAAAGATTTAGATCTACAATGATTACGTATTGAACAAGGATGACCGAGTTCATGTTTACTCAAGGACTAGATGATTAACTTTTACTGACAATGGGATCAACCATGAAATGAGTTTGCAATGAAAAAGTGCTGAGTGCCAAGTAGTACTGTTTCTACCAAACCATGAATAATCTGCAATTACATTCACTAAATTCCAAACATTGACCTGTCCGTGTCATCGGATCTCACTGAACCGGGGTTGTGTGCTCTTAGTTTTCTTAAGTATGTCCTTGTTTTTGTTTTTTGTTTTTTTTTGCTCGACCAGGTCAATTTTGGAAAAAGAAGGACCAAGTTCGCTGTTCCGAGGACTGGGTCCAAATCTAGTTGGAGTTGCACCATCAAGGTAAAAAGTAAATCCAGTTCTAACTAACTGAACGTAGTGCAGTATAAGCTTCTTGTCCTGTAGTGTTAAATGGCTTTGTTCTAATTCATTTATAGAGCTATATATAAGTAACAGGACAATCTGAGAATTAAGTGTGTACACTAGCAAGTAATGTTTAACATGAATTATTTTTTTCATTTGAAGATAAATAAATAAAATGTAATTGCAGGAAGGCATTTTTTTGCTGCAAAGCTGTCAGTTAAGGACATGTGTATTAACTATTAATAGTGCAAACTTGGAACTTCTTGCTAATATGAAACATGGGTAAATAAACAAACACTCGGATACTGAGGGTATTTATTTATTTTTTGCTCTATTGATAACCAAACCACAGAACCTCAGTGATAATTGTGAATAGAGGATGAAATCTCCAGCTGCTTGTTCCTCCAGTAGCAGCAATCCATCTCAGCTTGTTTTTGAAGTGCAGGAAAGAAAACAACCAGTTCTGAACACTGCAGACATTGAAGTCTGTGTGAATAAACTTGGCAGGCGTTCAGCAGCCTTTCTTCTTATAATGAAAGAGCTCTTTAGCTATGCGGGCTGTAAGAGTGCACGGATGTTGTGTTCCCCTTGCTTTATCTGAAATGTGTTTTTTGTTCCCCCCACTATGTTTTTCAGGGCAATATATTTTGCAGCCTACTCCAAGTCAAAAGACACCTTCAATGGCATCTTTGTGCCCAACAGTGGAGCAGTGCACATGTCTTCAGCCGGGTTTGCAGGTGAGACACTCGGAGTTGGTACACTTAAGGGGGACCAAACTATAGCCGCCACGTCTATGAATTATTAGCAGCGATAGTTTGCCTGTTATTATGAAAGTTCATTGGTTAATCACTAGGTGTCGCCATTGTGTTTAACCGAATATAATCTGATCTCTGGATATTCTCCTATTTGCAGTTTTAAACCCATGTGCAGATTAACGTTAATTGCATGAGATTTAAGGTATACAAGGTTGCACATGTTTTAAAGTAACGAAAAATACAGCAAAATATGCAGCAGATTTCAGACAGTATTTTTTGTCTTTTAATAAACTCTCATTTTATTAAACACCATTAAAGCGTACAGGTAAAAGTGTTTGAAAAAACTGTCATTGTGTGTTTAAGGTTAACATCCTTTTTTTTTTTTTTTTTTTTTTTTTTTTTTTTTTTTTTTTTCCCCCCCCAGCGTTTGTAACAAACTCCTTGATGAACCCCATCTGGATGGTCAAAACTAGAATGCAGCTTGAAAAGAAGTAGGTTGATTTTCACCAATTCTTCACCAGACATTTGTAGGACAGGCTGTACCCATTATACTGCTTGGCACTTTAATCCGTGCATGTGTTACGTGCACTTTTCGAGGGTGTATAGAAGTCATTAAACAGGATCCTGCTGTTATTTCACTGTCGCAGTAATGAGCATGTGACCTTGAAGGCCTGCAGTATAAATATCCATCTCACTGTGCCAGCTTAAATAGCTCGAGATATATTTATGCCTGCATGGACTAGTGCAGCCTTGCGGGTCACAAGAGAAAAGTATCTTTTTAAAAAAAATTTTTTTTTAAAATAAATGTTCTAAATATAGTCCTGTAATGAAAAGGCTTACCTACTCTACGCCTCCTAAACGTTGCAAAACTAATGTACAATCAGGGAAAAAAAAAAAAACCAACAAGGCAAAATTTCCCCCTCTGCTACACCTAATCTAGTCAACTTGAATACTATAAATCATTCGGGAACTGCAGCCCATTTCACAGTTAGCTGCATCACACAGTCCAAACCTCCATTATAGGTTCTTAATCTAGTTTAAAATGGTTCTGTAGTGAATTTCCTAATGAACTGCTTTTCTTTCAGGATGCGAGGAGAGAAGAAGATGAACGCATTGCAGTGTGCACGCTATGTATACAGGACCGAAGGTGTACGGGGCTTTTACCGGGGCCTCACTGCGTCGTATGCTGGAATATCTGAGACCATGATCTGCTTCCTCATCTACGAGACTCTGAAGAAGCGCCTAGCAGAGAGTCAACTCATGTCTGCCAACAGCGACGGAGAAAAAAGAGCCTCGGACTTCCTGAGCCTTATGTTAGCAGCTGCTTTTGCCAAAGGCTGTGCCTCCTGCATAGCATATCCACATGGTATGGGACTCTCCTAAATTTCTGTCTGTAAAAGAATCGCACAGCTAACAAGCACTGAAAAAATGGGCATATTTTTTTTATACAGCATAAGGGTCATTTCAACAATGTGGAATATATGGTGCTTAGTATGCTGACTTGCAAGTGACCCTTGTGCTTTGTTACTGTACTGTCTCTTATCACACTTCCTACATTCAGCAATTTTTGTTGTTGTAATGCATCAGTGCTTTTCTGCTGTGATCTGACACTGTCTTTTTCTTGTCTCCCCTCAGAGGTCATTCGGACAAGGCTGAGAGAAGAAGGCAGCAAATATAAATACTTTTTCCAAACGGCCCGCCTAGTGGCAGTGGAGGAGGGCTATGCTGCTTTTTATAGAGGACTCATTCCACAGCTCATTAGGCAAATTCCCAACACCGCTATTGTGCTCTCCACCTATGAGTTCATTGTCTACCTGCTGGGACAACCCTCCAAATAAAGCCCAGTATAACTTGCACAAAGAGACTTTTGGACCTGCAATTAAAGTTGGAGAAAATAAAACCTGTTGCGAGACCTGTTGTTTGCCTGAGGATACAGTAGGATGCAGGTTCTTCGTCAGAATCCAAAGACTTTAAAGAGGGGGGGAAAGATTTTTTTTATATTTTTATTTGGATATATACATTCTACTAGATGTAACAATTTTGATTTTACGTTTATCCCACAGCCTGACTGACACTTTTTTTAATTTAACTGCTCTGTGAGATATTAATATGGTACACGTGTATGGTTTAGAGCCAAGTGTTAATATTGCATCACTGTACAGAAAGAGGTCATCCTAAAGCACATAGTGATATTAAGTTAACTAAATTATTCTTATTTTATTTTTTTGTTGTAGTTTTTAATTTCATTCATGGTTCTGTCCAGTCTGTTATGTTACCTAGCCAAAGACGCTGAAGCTGAACTCTGCATTGGATCCTGTTATACTGAATGGGAAGGATGCTGATACATGAAGGAGAGCTCTTTGGCAAATACTGTATAACTGCGATGTTGCAGTAGTTTTGTTCATGTTCATCATGTAGTGATCTTGGTTGTTAATGTCTATTTACTGTTCTGTTTGTGATGGTAAGTTGGTATTTTACAGAAAACGGAAAAACAGTGGTTCAATAAAATGATTGCTGAACAGAAATAATTTTCTTTTAGTTGTGTTTGAAACATTTGTGATCGTTTTTACTTTCAAAGTCAATGTTAGGACAGCATATAATTTATATTCTGCACTATAGTGTCCTTGACCAGCATATACAACAGCCTTGATATAGTTATCAGCATAAAGCTTTGTCTGTAAATGGTTTTGAATTGCAAAGCTGATGGTCTGGAATAGGCCCCTGGAACTACTCATTCAAATTTTTTCTTTTTCCCCCAATTTAGCATTTTTGCATTAATTTAACTATAAATGCATGAACTTTGGCACAAGATGTGTCCACGTAGATGGTCATAAACTAATATCGATCATTATATTCAATGTGTGTGATCATTTTTAATCTGCAAATTTGAATTAGGACCTCATACATCTGTAACAAATCTTCACATTACATGTTAAAGCCCTCATAGAGCATCATCATTCAGAAATACCTCCTGTTTAAATTACCTTATTTAACCAAGAATTGTTTGGATGGTGCCAATGAAAATGCAGTGGAATTATGTATTTAGTATGTAATGTTTTAAGTAACGCATCCATTCTTTTCCAACATTATTTACCTTTTAGGTTAGGAGTATCAAACTCACACTGTGGAAAGCTGAGAGTCTTTTAAAGATTTGTTTTCCCTCTGCTATTAGAACTAATTATTTCCATGAAGGCAGTAGAAATTTGGTGATGAGCTGAATCCGTGCGAAAGAGAAAGTAAATGGTGCAGTGTGACACAGGAGCCTGACACTTCTCATTCAGGACAACTGCTGTACACTCATAAAAAGCATTCTTTACATGGTTAACAGTTCTCTCTCTCTCTCTATCTATCTATCTATCTATATATATATATATATATATATATATATATATATATATATATATATATATATATATACATACACACACATTTATTTAAACAGACAATCTTCAAGGTTTTCCTCAGACCGAATAACTCTTTAGGGTGCTCAGTGGAGTGTTTTATGTCCAGGTTAGTCTGAATTGGATACTGGATTATGAAATATTTTATTATAACTGTAAATATAAATAAATTTCTTCATCAATCTGTTAATACTGGAACACAACCAATGATTTATGGACTATATATGGACAGATCAAAGATGAATGTGTTTTCAAACCAACAAAGGAATGAAAAATGTAACCCATAATATTCATTAAGTAACCACTGTATTTTGTTGGATCTGGAGCCTATCCCAGGAACACTATGAGGTTGCCACTATGAGGTGCCACCAGTTCCACACAGGGTGCTGTAAACACAAACATTCACACATATTCATACTTGGGTGTAAATTACAGTAGCCTATTAGTATGTTCTTGTAAGGGAACCGGAGAACCTCAGAGGAAGCCCACACAGATAGGGGAAGAACATGTAAAACTTACACTGACAGTAACACGGTGGGTGAGGTCAGGTCTCTGTGCACACGAGTTCTTCCACTCCAACCTTGCCAAACAATGTCTTCATGGAGCTTGATTTGAGCACAAGGACATTGTCATGCTGGAACAGGTTTGGCCTCTTAGTTCTGGGGAAGGGAAATTGTAATGCTACAGCACACAAAGACATCCGTTGTGGCAACAGTTTGGGGAAGAACCACATATGGGTGTGAAGGTCAGATGTCCACATACTTTTGGCCATATCGTGTATAATGTTATACCATAACTTAATACAATACAATATTATTCAAATATACCACTAAACTAATTTCTGCTTTTACTTTTGACTTCCTTTGTTGCATTTTTCTTGTTTTATGTTAGAACTGCATTATCATTGTCAATCGTTAATATAACAGGTTTACACTTTAGAAGGTCAGAATCTTTAATATTATAATTTTCTTTCTGTAATAGCTTTATAAAACCATAGATGACCGACATTGCAATGTTATCATGCAATATGTATTCATTATAATACTTTTATGTAAGACGAACAACCTTCTGATTAAACAGCCGTTTTGTCCTTGACCTATATACAACCATTGGCTCGCAAACGCTATGGCGGACTTTTATTTTGTCACGTAATTCATAACCCGGAAGTGATCATATATTTGATCGACACACGCTTCTGTTGGCGCGTGCACGCACTGATGTGTAGCTAGGGGGGGAAAGATCACGGTTAAATACACTAAAGCGTATTTTGCAATGGAGTTGGTGAACCAGATGTTGGTGCAGTATCCGCAGCTGCTGTACGGCGGGGTCGGGGTCGCGGCTTGTCTTACCGGCGGCGCGCTTGTTTGCAAAATCACGAACAGGTACCATCGTGTCACGCGCGCGCGCTGTTTCACACGTTCAGGCCCGGTGTACGAGCTTGAAACATTTAAACACTTTAGCATTTCTCCTCAAGTTATTGTTTTCTCTCTTTGTTAATAATACAAAATTATTTATAGATAAAGTGTCTTTTTAATTTTTGTACATTTTATCGCCTCTGTAATCGAGAAATTTACATGTAAAGCGGTAATACCGGCTAGCTTAGTTACCGTTAGCAGTTTCAAAACTATATATTTCTCTATTTTTATTTTCTTCTTCAAAAACTCACACATGTCTCAGAACCGTTTATAAACCAGCCGTTTTTATTCCTTCTGGAGTGAATATTTTGTGTTGACACTACAGGTGAATAGGATTATTAAAAAAAACAAAAACAAACCCAACAGATATCACAGTCAGTGTTTTCCAGTTGATTGTTGATACGTTACGTTTATACCTGCAAATTTTATTCAGGCTTTATCTAATTAAATATGCAGCTATTTGCATACTTAATAATAAAACCAAAAATCTAGTCTTTGGATGTTGGAATTAAAGTGAAAATTAAACTTTGTC
Source organism: Ictalurus punctatus (assembly GCF_001660625.3). Classification (NCBI taxonomy): domain Eukaryota; kingdom Metazoa; phylum Chordata; class Actinopteri; order Siluriformes; family Ictaluridae; genus Ictalurus; species Ictalurus punctatus. The sequence goes on from NC_030430.2 coordinate 19,202,532, forward strand.
AAAATTTGTTAGAAAAATAATTTCTTTATTGTCTCAAGAAAAAAACCCCAAACATGCGCAGTTATTAAATGTGTGCCATTTTTCAATCTAAACTCTAAAATATATCATCATTTTGATGAAATTCCTCTGTAATATTGGTCAAATTTGGACCAGGAATGAACATCTCGTGAATGCATGGATCTAGAAACTGAGACTTTTAAAAAAAATATGGTTTAATTAGAGTGGTTTATAATGGAAATCGACTTGTATCTCATAATGACACACACATGTAACTTTAAGGGATTTCACATGGACCTGTGTCCCAATTCACCTACTTATACCATGCACTAAAAGTATGTACTCTTTTATGGTGAAAGAAAACACACATTTACACCTCTCTAAAATCCATCCTTGAATTCGGCGAAGCAAACCGTCCCAAAACTCCTCCTATTCCCTCGCGAAAGGAGTTGTGGGAAATATTAGCTGAAGAAGTGTCCACGGATCCACACTTCGAAAATCTACCGGAAATAGTAGACCATCCGGGTACCTCTGCGATACTCGTTTCAACATACTGCGATTTGGGACACACTACGTCTAATCTCGGATACCGTTTTGGACAGATAGTAGGCCAGTTGGAATGCACTGGAGGTGATTGTGTCAAGTGGGTGGAGCTTCAGATAATTTGGTGGTTGAGAATGAAGTGACCAAAATTTCTACCAAAGGTTCTACATGTAGCGTCTTGCCTTAAATACGTACATTTAATGCATATAACAGTTAATGACTATTTTTACAACAATTTAACAATAGTGTTAGTATGTACTGTTTGTGTAATTTATATGCAAAACCTATTCATGGTAAATAGGAGCAAATATGTATATATTTAGAGGACTGGATTTGTCTTGCGTTGTCATCCATCAGTTGTATTAAATCTGTGTTAAAACAAAAAATGTCAATATCTTTCCATTACCATATAATTAACATTGTGTGTAAATACATTAATAGTCCCAAATACTTCCCTTCATTTTTTATTGTTATTGTTTTGTTTTTTTTAGGAAGAAACCAACACATGTGAATGTAAATTGTTGGTTCTGTAATCAGGACACTGAGGTTCCGTATGGAAACAGGAACTGCTGGGACTGTCCTTACTGTGAGCAGTACAATGGCTTCCAAGCGGTAACGTCTTATTCAAAAAACAATTATGGATGCACATGACTTGTTAATGCGGTCCTGAACTGTACTGTCATTTTTTTTTCCTGTTTCTATCATTTAAAAAAAAAAAAAATCTGTAGAATGGTGATTATAACAAACCAATCCCTGCGCAATATATGGAGCATCTCAACCACGGAGTGTCAGCTGGCCTTCCTGTGTCTGAAGCCCCCAAGACTCTGCAGTGGGTAAACTGCCAAATGCTGCTGTGCAAGAAATGCAACAACAACCAGACAGTGAAGATTAAGCAGCTGGCTTCATTCACTCCGAGAGAAGAGGTAGGTTTGGATTTTTAACATTTGTTTTATTAAATTAAAACCAGGATGTGATGTTCAATATGGTGAAAGGAGGTCTCGGATATACTTTTTTCAATTCAATTTTATTTGTATAGCACTTTTAACAATGGTGATTGTCTCAAAGCTGCTTTACAGAAACATATAAACACAGGATACAAATTTTAAGTGTGTGAATTTATCCATAATGAGCAAGTGACGGTGGCAAGGAAAAACTTCCTAAAATGAAATGGGGAAGAAACCTTGAGAGGAACCAGACTCAGAAGGGAACCCGTCCTCATCTGGGTAACAGCGGATAGTGTGAAAGTAAAAGAAAGTTCATTATGGTTTTAACATGAATTCTGTTTGTTGAACTAGTCCACTGTTCACCAAAGGAGACCTGAGTGCAAAGCTGCATGTGGTAATTGCAGTCCAAGCGGTACCATCCTAAGCAATCTCCAGGCTGTAGCCTCCAGTTGATCAGAGCTCCATCCAGAGGTAGGGCATCAGGATGGATCAGGCAGGTCCAGAGAGCAGAAAGGGTCAGGAACACTGGCATCTCCATAAAATCATGTGTGGCTCGACAGAAGGAGAGAGGGAGGTAAAGAGATTATTAGGTATAACAGCTTTCAACTCAGTATAGAGTTTCATCACTGATTAATGAATTCACAACTAATGAACAGATGTTTTAAAGGGAGACCATGTGCAACCATGCAGTATAGAGTGCATGCCTGAGATAGAAGCAGTGCCCCCGGCGTGTAATTAATACGAAACCTGAGCTGAGACTGTAGATAGATCTCCCAACTCCATATCTGAAATTATTTATTTTTTTTAATTTTTGGGTTTTAAAAAAAAGGGGGGGGGTTTAAAAAAAACCCCTTCGGGTTCCCATAAAATCCCCTGTCACTCATGGTACACATGTGTTGTGGAAACTAATGATGTCATCATCGGCTAAAATGCACGCGCAGGATACTTTACTCCCTGAACCGCAAACCGTGCTCTGTTTCAGACTAAACTGCCAGTGTGAAAGCCCACTTAGTTTTGGTAATATACTGGTAGAAATTGGTGGGCGTTTTCCAATTAGACCAACAGAGTGCAGTGGTGGCTTGGTGGTTAAGGCTCTGGGTTACTGATCAGAAGGTGGGGGGTTCAAGCCCCAGCACTGCCTAGCTGCCACTGTTGGGCAAGGCCCTTAACCCTCTCTGCTCCAGGGGCGCTGTATCATGACTGACCCTGTGCTCTGACCCCAGCTTCCTCGTGTGCTGGGATATGCGAAGAAAACAGTTTCACTGTGCTATAATGTATATGTGATTAATACTCGTTATCACTACAAAGGCAAGTAATGCATTTTTATTAAAATTCATGATTTTGATTTGTCCCGTACACAATTATATACAATATATAACCTGCAGTGAAATTAAATGTTAATAAAAAATAATAAGATCTGTGCAGAACAACAAATGAAGTTTTTCTCAATTATGTGGCTGCTTGCCAATTATTGGATGCAGGGTTGGAGAAATTACTAGCCTGGCCACCTGGGACAAGCAGATTCTCTCAGTTTAAAAAAAAATAAAAAATGTTATTCATATTTGCCCAGGTGACAAGTAGGTTCAACAAGCAGAGGAAGAAAATACTTCCTACTAGCTTTTGAAAACCAAAACCTCATGGTAGGTCATAGCTAAAATGTTCCCCATTGACAACTTCTTAGAGGCCGCAAACACAATGTGCTACATCAAATACTTTATCGGGAGAGGATGAGGTTGATGGCTGCGCTGTCGACTCCTGTCCTGGATTTTATATACTCATCTTTTTCTTTTAGTCTGTATTAATGCACTTCATTAACTAACTAACTAGCTAGCCATACGTTTTACGGTATTAGGTTAGTTACCATTTTATAGCCTTGTCAATTAGGCAACCAGTTTCCAGGCAACCAAAACATGTGACTGCAGCACACTGGAGCTTTTTCTGGCCTGGTGTCCAACACATTCCTGGGACGTGATTGGTTAGCGTCTACAACGGTAGATTCTTTTGTTGAATTTAAGCTCTTCCTTCCGTCATCGCTTCACTCTGCTAAAGTCTTAAATCAGACGCCTCAGATGGTGTCAACGCATTTCACGATAAAATATAATCATTGAAATGTCTTCCTCCTTTCCAGGAATGTTTCAGCTTATGTTGACAAATGAGCCCTTTGAAAACTTTCGCAGAAATTGTGAACTTGTACTTGGGCTCGTCAGTGTTGATTGCCTCATCACTCTTTCCGAGGTGAATTCTCGTGTGTGAGAGAGTGAAAGGAAAGGACCTCTACTTAATCGTGATTGGATTACACCTGACCCGAGACATCCATCAACTCTTAGCTACGTTAGAGAAAATCTTATAAGACTGACAAACTTCTGTTTTTCCTCTTCATAGTTTACATTTTCATCAAAACATTAATAGACCCTTATAGTGATGTATATGATGTTGACCAAAATTTTGAAAAGATGAATTTATTTAAAACTTGTACTCTATATCTCCCTCTTGGGTGATTTAGAGCTTAGAGTGCAAAATTGTGCCTTAGACGTTTCAGTTTCTCTCTTTGTTACCGCCTTTGTTAGTTGGAAAAACATGCTGTCAATAAGATTTATTATTTCTGAGTTTCCCCACCTACCCTCCTGATTGTTCCGATTTTCACTCTAGCATAGATTCATCAATCAGAGCGTATGATAAGAATCTCCTCTCTGAAACTGACACTCAGTTATTTCTATTCTGAGTCAGCCATCAATGCTGGTTAACTCTTATCTGAAATAGTCTTTTGTATTATTTATTTATTTATGCTGTGAACTACTTTATGGGTTTGAGCATGTCTGACTCCAAAAACTACTTCCGTTTTTTTTTTGTGTGTGTGAAGGACAATTACGATGAAGAGATTGAGGTGTACAAGCATCATCTTGAGCAGACGTACAAGTTGTGCAGGCCGTGTCAGACTGCAGTGGAGTACTACATCAAGCACCAGAACCGGCAGCTGAGGGCTCTGCTCCTTAACCACCAGCTCAGGCGCAGCAGAGATGCAGACAAAGCCTTCGTAACGGTCAGTGCAGTACTCAGTGTTCAGCATGTGTGGCGTTCAGTGTAACTATTCACTATTTACTCTCTTTACTTTAAAATCCTTGTTATTTTTTATTCTTAAAAACTACTTTATTATTTGTACTGGTACTATCCTTACTTGGGGGTAGGTACGGTGGCTTAGTGGTTAGTATGATTGCCTCGCACCTCTGGGGTTGGGAGTTTGAATCCCTCTGTGTGCACGGAGTTTGCATGTTTTCCACATGCTTCGGGCATTTCCTCCGGGTACTCCGGTTTCCTCCCCCAATCCAAAGATGCGTGTTGTAGGCTGATTTGTTGTTCCCAAATTGTACATAGTGTGTGAATGTGTGCATTTGTGCCCTTCGATGGGTTGGCATCCCGAACAGGATGTGTCCCCCGCCTTGTGCCCCGAGTTACCTATCCATACGCAATGAACAGTCGTGAATCGTGTTTTAGCTTACTGATCAATTTCTTATTTATCCCATATAAATAGTCATTGTTCCTGGTTACCACAACTTGTTTCGCTTAATTTGTAGCACAGATACATGAGTATATGTGATATCCAAAGATACAAAAAACCCCATTTAGTCGCTCAGATTTGAGGCATAAACATTCCAGCAGTGTACATACCAGCTCATGAGTTCCATGTCTGTTTGGTACAGAGCTCCTACACAGTCTCCACTCCTGCCTGGCTCATAATGCTGCGAGCCCTGGCTTTCCTCGCTTGTGCTTTCCTGGTCACCCTGGCCGTTTATGGATCTGGAGACTTATCCTCCCCCTCTGATGGCTCTCACATCCTGAAGGGAGGAGTCGCACCACCCAAACACACTCTCCAAAATAACACCGAAGCAAAGGTCAATGACAGCACCGGAAGTGGGCAGATGTGGAGCGAACTGGTGGGCCTTCTTTCAGAAGAGGCTGTAGAGAACGCGAAGCTGATCTGGGAATCTGGAAGCAACCATCAGATGGCCGTAGCTTCCGTCGGCCTTTTGACCTGCATCACTGGCGTCCTAATGGCAGGGCCTGTCAGGTGAAGAGCACTTTCATTTTTTTTTCACCACAGTGTGTCATGTTGTTTTTGTATTGTACCTTTATTGCATCTCCTCCTTTCTTTTCTGCTGAAGGTTAAGGAGAATTGATGCCTTCGCTTCTTTCCTTTGGCTCCTCGTGTTATGCCTGTACTCTGTTGAGTTCTACCTGAAGACGGACACCCCCGACTGGCTGGGCGCAATCAAGCTCGGCGCTACCTCCTTGTGCTGCTTGGTTGGATTCGCCGCAGCCGTGGCCACACGCAAGCCCACGGGTCAGAGAAGAGCCAGAGGCCGCAGGTCAGAATCCGAACAGTGACACTTCACTAAGCCATTTATAAGGAATAGTTGTGCAGGTTGCAGTGTAGGACTTCTGTTTGGAGTACTGCATTTGTAATCCTCATCTTTTCTCCTCCATGGATGTAAACCTGCTCTATGTTTGCAACCATCAGTACCGTCTTGTGGCTGTCGTCATTTTGCATCTTGTAGCTTTAGGAAAACATCAGTGTGAACCGGTGAGTAAAGGTTCTCCCAGAAGTCAAACTTGTTGGAGTTTTAAATGCGGTAGGTGTTAGAGGGTGACCTCAACAGAAGACCTTGAAGAGCCGATTAAAATAGAGTCCTTTTGCTAAACATAAAATCTTTTTGTTTCAAATATATGACAAAGTTCTATCTGCAGCAAAAACAGATATCAGGATCACTATAATGTGACCAAATTGACCATGCTTTCCAGATTATTAATACACTTGCCATTTTATACTACATTCTGCATGTGTGTACTAAAATGGCACTTCCCTACTTGTACATCCAGTTTGTTATCGGTGTATTTATTCTTGCCGTCCTTCACTGGCGTATTGTTTCCTGAGCTAAAGCTTTTACTACACATATATTTGTTATTTATAATTATTTAATGTCTTTCAGGCCTGGAAAATATGTCTATAACTACATTTTTTTATTATAAAGAAGTGATCTATAACAAGTTTTAATATTTACTTTATAAACAGATTTTGTTTGTTTCAACACTACAATGATGCTGCTCGTTTTCACTAGCACAGCTATTGGATTCTCTGAGCTAGCAGAGAATTATTTTTGACGGAGCAAAGTTGATATTTATTTGAAGCTTAAGCTCATTGAAAGCTGGTCAGTTTATCGTCTAGTGGTTTGAAAAAATACTGCACTACTAATACAGAATTTTCACTAAACATTACTAATCATTGCATGCATTTAATTATTTTGTAAGTGTGTATCTTGTCTTGCTGTGTGCAGGAAAAAAGCTATATTCAAGATGCTGGTAATTTAGTCTCAAAACACTATCTGACTTTTACTTGAAACTGGAGTTGGTGTTTTTATTCTAGTTAAACTATAAACTTTATGATGACGAGGGTTTTCCTGCGTAGGGTGACCTGAAAACAGATCTGTATGAATTTCTGAATCATCCCAACCAGTGGGGAAGCTGAGGTAATGAGGACCAAATAAAAGCAATTAAAACAGTTTAGCAATTAGCATTAGCAGCTCTGCTATAACCAAGGAAGTGGCAGAACATCCCAGACAGTGTCCCTGATTTTGATGGACATCTCAGCTTTTGTGTGTGTGTGTGTTTGAACTAGTGACGTCCAACTATAATGTGGTTTTGACTTTGGTAAAAGGACTGCATATATGTTTTGTTGTTTAAATATCTGAGTGAATCTTCATGTATTTCACGAGGAATAGAAAATCCTCAAAGGCGTTGTTGCCCAGTATTAGTTGCTTCATTGACTTTTTTTTTTCTTTCTTCACTGAACAAATGAAATTTTGCTACGAGGACTGGAAGGATCTGCATTTAAATCCCAGTACTGCCAAAGCGCTGATGTCAGGTCACAGTCCTTAAACCCTGAGCAAGACTCTTAAAGTATTAACTTTAGTTTTGTGCTTCTTACACTTCAGTGGCTTTTGATGAAATTGAGTGTAAATTCAGCATTTTACATATATGGTTTTGATAATTGCAGATGGCCAACATCTACGATTTAGCCATAGCTGCTATGATTTTTGACCCCATGCCCCAGAGATACAGCAGACACTTCAGCAAAAGCAGATATACCAAATGTGAATAAAATTCCAGGCAGATAAGCCAATTCACTGAAGGGGAAAGGACCCAGGATGTACTCGAGTTTTATCTAGTTGAACTTTGACCTGTGAATTTACGAGCCCCAAACTTTCGAGCCAATTGAAAACCAAGTGGGTGGGTTTGTTTAAAAAATAGAGGAGTTGCTCATTATTAAGTAGAGCTTCCACCAGATATTTGCCTCAGTGTTTTCTTACTGTTGGGAAAACAAATAGCCGTCTCGTCCAATAACATTCACTAGGGTTTTTGTGGTAAAATGTTTTTGTTTTTTTTCCCCCTCCCTGTCTGCTTTTCTTGTTAGCAGTACTGTCACTGCTGTTGTTATGTTAATGTTTTCAATTCACCACATTCTAACCTTTTTAACACTGACTCTATATTGTCAGACTTCTCTTGACTTGACTGCATTAAGGCAGTATGTATCATTGGTGGATGATATTATGTCAGGGTATTTGAAAGGAAATTCATTTTAGATTAATTGTACATTGGGGAAATACAACTGATATGCCTTTAAGGGAATTCATAATAACGTAACAGCCCATTTTATTAATGTATTAGAACAGGGCTGTCCGATCTTACCCGCAAAGGACCGGTGTAGGTGCAGCTTTTCATTCCAACCAAGCAGGAGCCACACCTGATCCCATCTGTTGAATCAGTTGAGATTTGCTTCCAATAAACTCAGGTGTGGCTTCTACTTTGATAGAATGAAAACCTGCACCCACACCGGCCCTTTCCGTGTAAGATTGGACACCCTTGTATTAGACATTTCATTTATTAAAAGTAAATGAGGAATTGTAAGTGTGAAAGTACCATTGCTGTAGGTTGTGTAGCCTCTTCATTACTGTCTCTCTTGTATCTCTGTATTTATTGCATGTTCCTGTGAAGATAATGGTCCAATGTAAACAGAAATATGAACATTTCTGTCTTTCCATGATGTGTGAGGATCCTTGTCTACTGTATTGTGTCTAGGTTACGGTGTCATGGTTTCACAGTTGGTCATGGACAGTTATTGCACTGTTAATTTCAAAATACTTTTTTCCTCAGTCAAGTTCCTTACCACCTCCAATGGTTATTGTCTTTTTTTCCCAAAAAAATTTCGCAACCCCTCCATCTGTCCTCTGATAAATCATGCTACAATACCCTCGATGTCTCTGTACACGGGATGTGGACTGCTCCAAAAACCATTTGGCTGTGTAATCCGCTAGTGATATAAACATGTTGCCTTTGTACTTTATGAACAATGCAGCCTCCATTGCTGCTCATATCATCATACATGACTGCTATCAAACGCACAGAAGAATATGGCAAACATCTAGCTAGATTTGGCTCAAACCTTTCCTCACAGCCACATCGTCTTTCAGGTTATACACTGATAAATACTGACGATGTAAAAGGTTTATGAAAAGGTCATTCTCAATTAAGATTACCACTGCGTTTGTTTTGAGGCAGAAATGTCCCATCTCATGTACCTGTTTCAATCGCATTGTATGTTAATCATCTGTTGTGCCTACAACACCCCATAGAATGCTATAAGTGCATACTACATGGTGTCCCAAAAGTCTCCATACGTAGGGGACTATGTTTGCCAGCACCACGTCGGTTGTGCCTTCATCACTGGATGTTTGTGGAAGTCCACTTCTCGATTGGTCTGCAACACTTCCAGTCTTTTTGAATTAGTTTGGCAACTGCGGTGTGTGTGATGTGCTTGCCATGTTTCTTGATAAAGTCCATCGCAACCTTCTCAACGGCTTGTCAATGGACATTGTCTCAAAGCAGCTTTACTGAAACATATAAACATGGTATACAGATTTTAAATATGCGAATTTATCCCAATTGAGCAAGCCGGTGGCAAGGAAAAACTCCCTAAGATGTTAAGAGGACGAAACCTTGAGAGGAACCAGACTCGGAAGGGAACCCGTCCTCGTCTGGGTAACAACGGATAGTGTAAAATTAAAGAAAAGTTCATTATGGTTTAATATGAAGTCTGTTTGGCCTTAGAAGCAACCGTAGTCCCAGCAACCACAGTGAGTGTGTCCATCTGGAATTGGAGTAGATGAGAGCTCCATTCAGAGGTAGGGCATCCGAACGGATCAGGCAGGTCCAGAGAGCAGAAAGGATCAGGATCTCTAGTATCTCCTTAAAATCGTGTGTGGCTCGACAGAAGGAGACAGCCTTGAGAATGATTTCAATACAATCTTCTTTTGTCAAAAGCATTCCTAAAGGCTATCTGATACAAATTTATAATATGAATAAACTAAGTACGGAAGACATTTTGCTATAAAGAAATGTTAATTCCCCTATGTATGGAGACTTTTAGGACAACCTGTAGAAGTGCAGTTTGGTGGCAGAGAATCATTCATGCGGCATTCATCGTTAGCTTAGCAGTGGAGAACTCTAAAGTTCAACATGATTTCCAAACAGTCTCACAATGATTGTATTATCTAGTCCTTTTATTGGTGGGACCCATCGTGACCCATTTGCGTTCACACGACACATGTTTTTTGATTCACTTCTGAAGGTGATTTGAGTAATTTGATTACGACGAGTTTCCAAAACACATTGGACCACATTCGTTCACACCTGTACTCTGCGTTGTGCGCTTACAATCGGACCAGTCTGGATGCGTGTTAATGCCAGGTGTGAATGGGCCCAAAGAGACTTTTGCACAAAGAATTCGGAATAAATCTTGTCTGTTTTTAAATAGCTGATTAACTCTGTGATACCATGAAACCGTGATATTTTTAGTTTAGGTTGCTATACCATGAATATGTCAATGCATAACACTCCTATTTGTGACTGGGGTGATATTCGCATTATTCCCTGTTCATATTTCATGTGAACATTTTGTGTGTGTGTGTGTGTGTGTGTGTGTGTGTATGTATATGTATGAGTCTTTATACATGAGAAATTACAATGGATTACTTATTGGCTCTTTTGATTGTTTTTACTGTGATTAAGCAGTAAATACATTATCAATATAACATGGGTATTATTTGTAAAATCGCTTACTTCATACAGCCCTTGTGAGAAAAGCGTCCTGAAAGTATTGTTTATTGTATTCAGTTTATAACTGCTACATTACACTCTGACGTCCTTGTATTGTTGTTAATGTGACCCCTTACTCGTAAGAGCTGTAAGACACGAATGGACATTTTACACATTCAATGGTTCCATCCTTTCTGTATTGAACTTGAAATACAGCCAAATGTTTCATTTAGCTTGTTAAAGCCTTTAGTGAATGACTGATGATTGTGAAGTTTTTACTCTTTTGCTACCAAGTAATGCGATTTAGGTCCACATTTTTTATAGTTATATTGTGCCGGACTGGTTTGTAGTTATTGTATGTAAACCATTTGTATTCTTGCGCTCGCACTTAGTTATGATTAACGTTTTTCCATAATCAGTATAATCTGGGTGACTAACCAAATAAGTATATGGAATTGGTGATTATAACACATTACACTGAGACTTTACTTTAATGACAGAGTGTGCTTACATGGACACAAATACTTATGACCAGTATTGATTTTGGTAGTTGTCAGGTTGTTAGTGGACGAGTGAACAGCATATGATTTATATATTGGAATAAAGATGAATTTTTCAGTTGTTAATTCTGTAATCTAAAGTCTTTTATTGGGTAAACGGGAAAAATGTGCAGGAAATCTGAATTTAAAATTGAATTGAATGTTGTGTCCTTTATTTTGAATGGTTTATTGGTGAGTTGAAGTTGCTGTAGAGGTGCTATTTTTCATCTATTTGATGTATTTGAAATATTGACAGAAGCGTTTAGAGTTAAGTCTGTGTATAGACAAAAAAAAAAGTGAAACAATTGGTCGCTGAGACATAAACGTTCAAGTGGTTTTCGTGTAATGTGAAGAAATACCCAAGATGAACGTGTGCCCTTTTCTTTCTATTTTAATTATTAACTATTCTATTATGTGTTTGTGTTTCAAGACATTGTGAAGAAGCATGTTATAAATATTTGTTCCATTTTTTTTTTGCTTAAGCACTGCTCTTGTATGTTTTACTGCTGTTATAAATAAAGCACTGTAAAATGGGAAGTGTGTATTTTCTGAGTTTTGTCTTGGACACTTTTTATGAGGTATGAAAACAGCCTACAAAGAAGTTTGCTGATATTGAAGATTGACGTTTTCATAACGGACAGAGAGCCGATCATCGTGAAGCATGTGAACATCTAAAAGGGGCTTTGGCGTAAAGATGAGGTGTAATCATGCCCCTCTATATACAGTTGACTTTCTCAGTGTCCTGATTTCCAGTTTTATGAGCCATTTTTATAAAATGCCTGTACATGAATGATCCGTTATGCGTTTTCGGATGCCTGACTTGGATTCCATCCGTGTGTTGATTCCAAGACGTGTGACAGACGGCGTCAGTACTCATCCGCTCATTTGTTTCAGGTATCTGTCTGGCAGTTCTTTTGGGATGTACTGCAGTGGTCAGTCCCCGATGGTGTCTGGATCGTCTGCTTTCATCCCCACTCCTCCTCCCAACCTGGCACAGCTCCTCGCTCACCAGCAAAGCCAGAAAACCCGTCGAGCATCGCCCTCCTCACTGCCAGGTCGTCTCAACAGAGCCCTTTCATTGGGCACCATGCCATCGCTCGCCAGGCAAGGTCAGACTGTCTTCTGTTTGTGTCCTCTCTCTCTCTCTCTCTCTCTCTCTCTCTCTCTCTTTCTTTTTCATCTCATATCTATATCTTATTTTCCAGTGTTTAGGCAATATTCCTGAGTGTATTATTAATGAAACGCATTTTAAGGGATTTTTATTCTGAAATATTTTTAATTATTGTTGTTAATAAATAATTGTTTAATATAGTTTACCTTTCTCTGCTTCTCCAGCCTGTTTCGACCCTGTTCATTAATATTCATAAACAGTAGAGGTGTAACAATACGATTCGATTCACGATACTGGCTTCAGGATATGATTTTTTGGTTCTCAGAATATTTTGAAAATTTGAATGAAGAATAACTATAACTGAAAAGACTCCTTTTTTATTTCTGAATTATAAACAATGGAAAACAGTGAGTTTTTGTGTGTATAACATTAAATAACTGAAAAATAGCTACGGGTTCACAATATCTTAAATGTAAATATACTTCTAAATTCTCCAAAAAATATGGTTGCATAAACTGAGTCTCTGACCTGGGGGAAAATGATCAATTGAAACATAATGAGCTCTGTAGCAGTGCCTGGGGCACTTCATTTTAACCAGAAATAGAGCTCCAAAGTCGGCTAAAATGGCAGACCTCCACGGTCACACACTCAGGCACTGTAGACTGCAGAGGTGCAGGCTCTCCCACAAAATAATGCAATCATGTGACCAGTGTGCTCTCCATATATTTTAACTCTATGGATTGCACAGATTGGGACCCCTGGTGTTCAAACTATGTAATTGCATTAGATGCATAATTAATAGAATGCTGATTTACTCAGCATTTACTGATTTACTTGTATGTTCCCATGATGCACATAGTCACATTTTTGCATTGCAATGCATTGTCACAATGCATCGTTTATACCCCTAATAAATAGTCTACTAGTGTTCATCAATATTTATTTGTTGACCTGTGTTTGTGTGCACTGCTCTTGTGTCTCCTGAGCTGCACTACATGTTGGCCACCATGAGTCAATCTGTTGTAAGAGTAGACCAGTGGTCTGGGATTTTGAAATACATGTTAAAATGGGAGATTTTGTAACTGCAGAACTGTGTGTTATATAGAGTTCTTTTTTAAAATTTATTTATCTATCTATTTATTTTTTAAAAAGGTCCTAAATGTTTCACCATATGACACCATTTAATCATTTTGGATCTGTTCAACTAATTTGTTTGGCTGTTTAATGACTGATAGTTGTTTCTTTGAGTTGTAATCGTACCTGACAGCACCATCATCTGTTTGTTTATTTAGTTATTTATTTATTTAATTTTATTTGTTTATTTTTATAAATACAAATGTCTGCTGCATGAAATGATGCTAGCGTGAAAACTTTTCATGAAACGTGTTATAAAATGTTACATGCTTCATTTTACAATTCTTTCATGTTGACTGAAAGAAAAATAGAGAGCAAGTAGAAAATGGGCGGATTTTTTTTTTTTTTTATATATATATAAACACAAACCAAAAATAATTAAGCTTGATGACACTGATTATAATAGGTTATTTACTAGCCTTGTAGTTTGTTAAAACGTGTGCCTCCTCCAAGTGGCATTTCATTTAAGCCAATAAATAGTACTAATGATACTAATATCATGCACTTGCTTGTTGTTCCTACTCAGCCTAAAAGTAGTATCTGTTGTGCTAGAGAAACTGCATTTCTTTTTCATTACCAGAAGCAGAGAGCACATGACAGAAAGTAGTCCATAGAGGAGAATTGTGTCCTGCATGTATATGGGCCTCAGGCTCTGGGCCAAACTGTGAAAGGAATCTGTGAATGTGCTGTCATGCAGAACCTGTGAAGGGCTGATGGGAAGGATACGGGCCAATGCCTGTTAGAACGGAACGGGGAACTTGCTTCACTCGTCACTTCAGGTGTGGCCGCACCTCTAACAGGAATTTTGCCATCTGCCAAAGCATCTACGTTGAGAAAAATGGTTACCTTTATCATAATGGGATTTTTCCATCAGTAACAGGTGTCAGGTTACAGGAAGTCACTTAATCTGTTGTTGCATGTTGTTGAAGAGAAACTTGTTTCTTCATCTTGCACTGTTTGAAGACTTCTGTTTGCAATTTTCTGCCCAACTGCAAATGATTGCGCTTTCTCATGAGCAAGAAAGCCATGTAGCCCACTGAGACTTTTTGAAAGGCATTCAAATCCAGGGATAGAGTTATTCTTAGGGAGTGGTACTGAAATGATTGTTATGCCTTAGTGGATAGAGTATGGTTTGTTTCATGTTGGGATCCTCAGATGAGAGCGTGGTGAACTGCAGTCGCCTGTAATCAGAAACAGGCCAAGCAGGTGTGTTCGAACAGCAGCTAGTGTTTGGCTCACGGAGCTTTTAATTCATGATTGGACAGGACATGTTTGGTATAGTCTTTAATTGGCAGTGGTGTAATTATTTATTTGAGTTGGATCGTCGGAGTCTGTGGGGTTTTTTTGGTAATTATTAGTAATGTAAAATCATTCAAAAATGACATTAAATCTTATTAATACAAATCTTATTTATTCATTTAAAATAATCATTTGAAAAATGAGCCATCAAATCAACTTTTATTTTTATTTTTTAAAGGTATTAAGAACGTGTCAGAACCTGTGCTTTTTGTAAGGGGCGGGGGGGGGGGGGGGGGGGGGGGGGAACTTTTGTATGTAATGTTGAGTCCGCTGTATTAAGAGTCCCAGTTATCTCTTAATTAGATCGTAATTTGGTTTTAATTAAGCAATAAAATTCTGCTTATTTTTGATCCCCTAGAGGAAATAGATACCAAAGAAGTAGAGCTGCACAATTAATCGAATATCGATCGCGATTACGATTTTGACTGAACATGATCGACTGCGATATTAACATTTTAAAGTTCGTCCTCCGCTCATAGAAAACTCCGCTTGCGATCAAATCAAGTGCTTACAGCCAATCACCATAGAGCGGCGCAGGGATGACGTCATTTTGTAATGCCAAAACCCTGAAACGGTGTTGGCATTCTAGTGCTCAAGCTGCCAGCTTCGCTTCGAGCTCCAGCACTTTGCATGAGGAGAAATCATGACACTAATAAGTTGTGAAATGGCACTACAGAGGTTGTCGGACATTAAACCTCATCACTCCAAACAGGAAAAAACTTTGCAGATAAACTCAGGGCTCTACAGTGCCACCATTTCATTCGCATTTGTGACCGAAAAGTCATTTGTGCGACTGTGAATAAATATTTATTCACACCGGTGCGAATGACCTGTTCGGAGTTGTATAATACAATCGGAATAAAAACTACAACTCCAAAATGCATCTACACCGAGCAACAGTTACTTTCACACTGCTTTTCATCTCCCCAGTCAACCGAACAAGTGTGGAAATACTGCAAAGAAGTCATTATGATGACAAGAGTAACACTGTATATCATCTGCTTCTCTCAACTTCCCAATCTCACAACCGCCATCTTTTATTGATCCCGCAAAATGACCCGAACTTGCACCTGCTCGTGTAGACACAGCGGCTTCGGGCGGAGTAAATTAATAATAATGCTAACGCTACAAGGTGGATTTAATTCAAACTTCTTTATTAAAAAATACCTCACCAATCATAATCAAGAGTAGCAACTGTTCAGTCTGTAAACATACAGTACGCTGTCGATCTCCTTCACTAACTCTAATTCACTTCAATTAAACTCACGGTTGCCAGATATCGCTAGAAAAGTAAACTCCAGTTTCCATGTTTGATTTAATCCCCCAAAACACAATATTATCAGCAGATATGGACACTGTACTGGGGAACCGATCTAAAACTGATAAACAAACAAAAATAAAACTACCAAAATGTAAAGACGTAAAATGTGCTTAGTTATAAAAAAAAAAATCATTTAATATAAAAAAAAAAAAGATATTATAATAACTTCATCATTAAATATAAATAAAATGAGAAATGAAATGTTTAATTATTATGGGTTGCATTTAATATCAATTTGACATTAAGCTTAGTAAGCTATTTCCTTAGAAAGCTATTAGCCTTTTTCCTAATATGGATAATTTTTGTGTTAGTCTGCTTTTAATTACATTTACATTTATTCACTTAGCAGACACTTTTATCCAAAGCGACTTACAAATGAGAAAAGATACAAGCAAATTAGGACTCTAGCAATTAGGACTCTCTATTGTTTTTAAGATATTTAAAAATAAATATTTTATGCTTGTTTATTTATCAATTAACCAACAGTATCTCAACAGTATCTGCTATTATTTTAACTCAATTAACAGTAATCATGAGCAGAGATCTTACATTTAACTGTTTATAATAGACCTCCTGATTAAAGCTTAAACAAAAAAAGATTGGTATCTCGATCGGTATAGGCTGTAAAAATCCTGATCGTTCTTCAGTAATGAACACCATTAAACTAAAGTGCTTCCCATCTGATGGGTAAATGAATTCAGATATTTTCTGGATATTATTCAGATATATACACAATATAGACAGAGCGGATGGAGAACTGACTCCAGCCCAGAACCATGACCGTAGAAAATGTCTAATAGTCTATAGCTTTAAATATATTTAAGAGAAGCAGACTTCAAACACTGAGCACTGATGTTTATTGGATTTGTTTACAAGGTGGAACAGGTTAACGGTTGTTTTTTGCATACAGTTTGTAAGATTAACGGAATATATTAAATGTAGTTTATCAGAAGGTAAATTAATTTGTCATGGCTCACCCTATGTTCCTAAATTCTGTCATAATTGACCATCTCAAGTTTTCTCATGCCTACTTGTGTGTTATATTGTGTCATGAGAAAAATTAATAAATGTGAAAGTGTAATAAAAATATGTTGTCACTAAAATCAATTAATAATCGTGATAAATAATCGAGATCTCAATATTGATCAAAATATTCGGGATTATAATTTTGGCCATAATCGTGCAGCCCTACAAAGAAGCCATACTCAATTTACAGCACATTGGCTAGCTGTGTCGTACATAGAGTTGTAGATTTCTATTAAAGGTGCTTCCGTTACAATCTGACAAGTTTCATATTTTAAGTCAAATATATAGTGTGGATATAGTGCGTTTATTGGGAAATATAAGCACTCTTGGAATGCCGCTTCACCAATTTAAATAAATAAATAAATTGCACCGGAAGTAAATGTAGTATAATAGATGATCAACAAAAAGCTACAATAAATGCAGTCAATGAACATGAACTCACTGTAATAAAGAATATTATATTATTCTATTGTACAGAATACAGGGGAAAAAGAGAGGAAAAAACCCCACAAAAATTCACTCACCTCAAGAATTAGTTACAGTAATATTACATTTACCTGTTCATGACCCAGTATTATTAAAACTGTACGGGAGGAAGCTAAAGTGTCAGCATACCCAAATTGCACTTGTTATACCTTTTGAAGTGTGACGGTATATATTTATGAGCTAACTGGTATAAACATGGTTTGGTTGAAGTATAACTTCCAGC
The DNA here is from genome assembly GCF_001660625.3 of Ictalurus punctatus. Lineage (NCBI taxonomy): Eukaryota > Metazoa > Chordata > Actinopteri > Siluriformes > Ictaluridae > Ictalurus > Ictalurus punctatus. The sequence continues at coordinate 19,220,302 of NC_030430.2, forward strand.
CACAGGTTTCTGTATCGCTCATCTAATTTCAGACTGCCTTGAAATTGTACAAGGTGATTTAACCCCCTTAACAAGCCTTTTTTGTTTTCTTTTTCCTCTCTATCATCATCTGCCTCTCCCCAGTCTGTCTCCAGCCATGTTGATGGGGTTTTGCATGGCTGCTGTAGTATATGTTTGAGGCACTGCTGGCACCTTTGTGAGTGGAGGTAGAGATTTCTGGAATGAGCACTCACAACGGAAGAATCTGGGAGGAGTTGGTATAAAATATAGGTTTGGGATGGCACCAATGTTTCCTTTTATTAAGGCGAGTAGTGCAAACACTTTTAGCTGCACGATGTCTATACGGTATTATGGATGTATTCAGACGGTTCTGCTCCACTACTCGCTATGCTGAGAGCGTTCATGCTCTGGTGTTGATTTGCAAGTCTCCAGGTGTTGGAGCAGATTGGTTTCACAGCCTTAATGCAGCTGTGGTGACCCATTGAAGAGCTGCATTCTCCATTAACACACCAGCTTGCTCTTGAACTACATTTGTCTCATGTATCTTGTTCCAGGGCTTTACAGGCTCTAAAGAAACAATAACATGCATTCATGTCGTGCTAGAAAAATTGAGCATGTTTGAAAGTTGAGCTCCTGTTTCTTTTGAAATAACCCAAACGAAGCATTGAAGCACATCATGATCAGTATCTGTGGAAAATTTATGTTGATTTATTTGGTTTGCTGTTTTGTTTATTTTGGCTGTAGACTCTGGGTTCCTGTTCAGTGGGAGTAGGCCGTCATCACAGTGCAAAGACTCTCCGCCTTCAGGTAGTGAGCAGTGATGGAGTAGTTATGAGCATTGCAAGAAAATGACCAACATGAAATACATTGTCTGTAGAAAATTGGTACTGTAAAATGTTTTGACCCAATTTTTATTTTTGGTTTGTTTAGATTATTTCTCTCTGAAGTCAGGAAGTCGTCCCTCTTCCCCTGCTCCCTCCCCCACACCGTCTGTGACAGGTTCGGTCACGTCCTCCTCCAGCTCAGCCAGGCAGAGGCGGCCACTTATCAGTCCAGCGCGACTCAACATCAGTGGGCAGAAGCTGCAGCTTTTCTCCCCTCCTCTAGAATCCAGGAGTCTTTCACCTCCGCCGCCATGTTTGACAGAACTGAACTACTTCAACAGTAGAGCTGTCATGCCTGATGTTCCTCACGTCCCCTCACGGAATCATGGTACATAGACATTATAGTTGTTATAGGAAGCTTATTTTTAAGAGCTAAGTGCTGTAGTACATTTGCTTAACCCTTTGAAATAATTCGAATTCTAATCAACTGTAGTGTTTTTATATATGTTCAAAAGTCTCTTTACTGCACAGGCATGGTATAATTTTTGTCAGCACAATATAAAAGAGAATATTTAAATTAGAAAAGTAGACATCCCGCTTTCACAAAAAGTATGTCTCATGGATGTGATGTATGAATGGATTTGAGTTTGGATTAAAAAATAATTATAATAATAATTAATTCCGTTCCATGGTCATATGTAGCTGGGAGCCAAGGGGGCAAAATTGGTTGTGCTCTCTGGGTGGGAGGGATGGCATATCCTCTCTCCTCTGTCAATCACAGTGACTCTAGCCAATCATGTGCATCTGTGCGGCCATCTACAGTGGTGTGAAAAAGTATCCTGATTTCTTCAGTTTTTGTGTATATCTCCTACTAAATGATTTCAGAAATTAAAACAAAATCTAAGATAAAACAAAGGCAACCTAAAGTTTTTAAATTGTTATTTATTGAAGCAAAAATATTATCCGATACCAACTGTGCCTATGTGAAAATGTATTTGCTCCCGAAATGTATGAAACTGCATTCATAATGGTGTTCAGCTGAACTAAACGCAACCAGGCCTGATTACTGCAGACCCTGTTCAATCAAATCAACACTTATTTAGAACTTTTTCAACAGCATGAAGTGGGGTAAAAGGTCTTACTCAGTAAAACACTATGCCAAAGTTGAAAGAAATTCCAGAAATGATGAGGAAGAAAGTGATTGAAATACATCAGTCTGGGAAGGTTTACAAAGCTATTTCAAAGTCTCTGGGATTCCAAAGGACCACAGTGCGAACCATTAACTCCAAATGGAAAAAAAAAAAAAGCTCGGCACAGTACTACTTGCCTTTGTTTTATGTTGTATTTCATTTGAAGATCTAAAACTGTTTAGTATGAGCTACACAAAAACAGAAGAAATCCGGATGGGGGCAAATACTTTGTCACGGCACTGTGTGTGGAACAGAGTAGTTGGCAATTTCTTTAGTGTACTCCTCTGCCCTGTGCAGTGGTTTGAAAAGATGTGGTTGGCTGGCTTCACGTGACTTAGAGGAAGCGCATAGTTATCCTTCACTTTCCCCTGTTGGTAGTTGTTGTAAGATGGGAAGAAGCTGGTTGGTGGATGGTAATTGCCAATTGACCAAATGACCAAATGACTGAGAAAACGGGGAACCTTCTTATATTGGAGAAAATAATTGTTAAATGTAGCTTGTTAAATCCTTGTTTCCATGTTGAAGTTGTGCAATTTTGTCATTTCAGACTTGGGGTCACGGTTTGAGGAAGGCAGTGTCTTTGAACATGCAGAGAACAAAATGAGCAGCTCTTCAGAGTCATCCAACTGCCATGTGGACACAACCACAGGGAACGAAAATGACAGCAAATCCAAATTGAAAGGTAAGAACCAAGTCCTGGAGCTGAATCCTAGTGGCTGTAATAACTGGTCCAATTCTGTTTTACTGACAATTAACTCAAATGCTTGTTCTGTCCAAATTTGTCGACTCATTGATCCCTATTTTTTATATGCAGGTTTTTTGGGCAGGTCCATATGGCCGGGTCTTTTGGTCACCAGCTTGACTGCCAACTTAACCTTTATATCATTCTATCTTTACTACAACTGGAGATGAGAAATAAGTTCAAACGTCAAGTTCTCGAATGTCTCTTAATGTGACGTACAATAGGTTTAGGTGCTATCGACCGCTTTTAGGCTGGAATTGCCTACAGAGAATTTACGCTACCGGTAGCTGCTCATCTTTGCATATTCTGTGATCCAAAAGGAGGCACATTTTGTGCTGAGTCAGGTTTTGAGAACATTTAAATAAACTAACTGGTCTCAAGTACCAGATAAGTTCTGCTCACAAATAAAACAGAGCATCCCATCATGCCCAAAACCATAACAGGGCTTTTCTAAACGTTGCTCTTACGAATTGCTTTCATAAAGATGTCTGAAATAAAACAGCATGTTGCGATTAACTGAAGAGAATTAGCCTTTGTGGTTTATCTTAACTGAGCATCCATCAGGCTACATGAGGTGCTATTGTGCAGTATAATGGCATTTCTTTCTATGTTTAATACAAGTCTTTAAGTGGAATGCTATAATGTGAGGAATGCTGTATGATTGTGCTCATACTCATATTTTCAGCAAATTCCTAATGTAAGGGTGAAACAACTTGGTAATTTCAACTTTTCAATACACTGAACAGCCCGTACCCGTACGCTCCTATACCAGCAAGTGTGTACGCAGCTGTACGTGTAGATATTTTACTTGGTGACGCATTAAACTGCACTACATTTACACACACACACACACACACCCCTTCCCCCCAATCCTGGGCTGAAAACTTAAGTGAGTGATGAGTATCTTAATGAAGGGACTTGATTTTAAAGAACTTAATCAGTGTATTGAGATTCAAACTCAATACATTATAAATAAACGTGCTATACTTTGTTGTAATGCAGTAGCATTTTTTGGCATTTGATTTTTGTTTTCACTCTGCAAAATTCATGGCAAGGACTTGAAGCTGTCTGGTGTGTATGCATTTATTCAATGTGAATGTGTCTGGTGATTTTTTTTAATTATTAGTCAGAGGTATGGTAAAACCATAAATACACTATGTTAATAAAATATTCAGACAAACCCTGGTTACAGTTTATTATGGTGGTTACATGAATGGGACATTTGGCTAACTTTGCATGCTTTTTGTATGCATGTATTCAATAAAAGTATGCGTGTAATGTAGTTCTGTTATATTAAGGGCCCCAATCATCTCTTATTCAAGTTGTGGTTTGTTTTTGTCCGTAATAGAGGATCCCCTGAAGTTTTAGTTAATTAAGTAAACAGCACAACTGACTAAAATGTCATGTCTCAAATTTGAAATTTTTATGATCTAGAATAATTTAAGGGCCCAAGAACTAGATTTCAGTTTATTTGTCATCATCTGTGATTGATCTGTATCAGTCTATTTATTATTCCACTCATTCGTTCATTCGATCTCTGAGAATGAATCATATGGTATAAAATTGCAAAGGCTTTATTCTGAAGGTAAAATAAGACTGACGTCCGGTTCGGTCACAGGATCCCAAACACCAGAGCAGTTTTGTCAAGACACCTGGATTATTTGTATATGACATTCAGATTATGAAATGGGCTGTTATGTGGGTTTTATTGGGTTCTGATGTACTGTAATGTCACTTTTTATGCTGCATCAATATTACTGAGAAATTCAAATGATGTCTTTGCTACTTTAAAAAGATTGCTGCATTTAGAAGAAACTACTGAGCTGTGCATCGTCTCTTTCTCATTGCTCCTTCATTGCTCTTTTATTTCAAGTTGTAAAAAAAAAAAAAACCTTGCTCCTGAAATATAAAATACAGCTGGTCATGGAGTGTCCTCTCTCAATATTGTCTGATTAACCTGTGTTTCACGTGTGTGATAGATTTGCATGTGCATGCAAACGTACAAGTGTGTTTTTTATGTGTAGTCAAATGTGTATTATTACTCTTGGCATTTAAGAAAAAAAGATTGTTGTATTGAAATAAATGCTCTGTATTTTTAAGTGTCAAAAAACGTTTTACGGTTAACATTTCTATTTAAAATCCTGATATTGTATCTAATATTTGAAGTCCGCAACAAGGATAATCTTAACATCACCAAAAAGCTGATTTCCTCTTTGCATATAAATTAATTTAAAAGGATTAAAGGTGCAGGTCAGATGCACTTAGTATCTCCCTAATAAACACTGTAGAATTACTACATGAAAAATAAATGTTAAAAAAAAAAGAAACCCACAAAACTACACAATAGTATGAGTAAGGCATCAAAGTTCAGACCATATAACTTTGGATTTTGTGGGTAGACTTCAGGAAAATAAATAAATAAATAAATAAATGAGAGAGATAGATTTAAAGATATGTATGTATGTATATGTATATATATATATATATATATATATATATATATATATATATATATAGATAGATAGAGAGCGATATATATATATATATATATATTTATATAGATAGATAGAGAGCGATATATATATATATATTTTTTTATATAGATAGATAGAGAGCGATATATATATATATATTTTTTTATATAGATAGATAGAGAGCGATATATATATATATATATATATATATATATATATATATATATATATATATATATATATAGAGAGAGAGAGAGAGAGAGAGATATTTATATAGTGAGAGAGCTATAGAGAGAGTGATAGATATATATATAGATAGATATATAGTGAGAGAGATATAGAGAGATAGCGATATATATATATATATATGAGATAGATTTAAAGATATATATTTATATATATTTATATAGTTAGATAGAGAGAGCGATATATATAGATAGATATAGATAGATAGCGATATATATATATATATATATATAGAGAGAGAGAGAGAGAGAGAGAGAGAGAGAGAGATAGAGATATAGATATTTATATAGTGAGAGAGCTATAGAGAGATAGTGATAGATATATATATATATATATATATAGATATATAGTGAGAGAGATATAGAGAGATAGCGATATATATATAAATATATGAGATAGATTTAAAGATATATATTTATATATATTTATATAGTTAGATAGAGAGAGCGATATATATAGATAGATATAGATAGATAGCGATATATATATATATATATATATATATGAGAGATAGATTTAAAGATATATATGTATTTATATATATTTATATAGATAGATAGAGAGAGCTATAGAGAGATAGCGATAGATATATATATAGATAGATATATAGTGAGAGAGATATAGATAGAGAGATAGCGATATATATATATATATATATATATATATATATATATATATATATATATATGAGAGAGATAGATTTAAAGATATATATATTTATATAGATAGATAGAGAGAGCGATATATATAGATAGAGAGAGAGCAATATAGATAGATATAGAGAGAGATAGCGATAGATATATATAAATAGATATAAATAGATAACAAGGTCTCAGGTGTGAATGGGGAGCAGGTGTGTTAAATTTGGTGTCATCGCTCTCACACTCCCTCATACTGGTCACTGGAAGTTCAACATGGCACCTGATGGCAAAGAACTCTCTGAGGATCTGAAAAAAAGAATTGTTGCTCTACATAAAGATGGCCTAGACTATAAGAAGTTTGCCAAGACCCTGACACTGAGCTGCAGCACGGTGGCCAAGACCATACAGCGGTTTAACAGGACAGATTCCACTCAGAACAGGCCTCGCCATGGTCGACCAAAGAAGTTGAGTGCACATGCTCAGCGTCATATCCAGAGGTTATCTTTGGGAAGTAGACATATGAGTGCTGCCACCACTGCTGCAGAGGTTGAAGGGGTGGGGGGTCACCCTGTCAGTGCTCAGACCATACGCCGCACACTGCATCAAATTGGTCTGCATGGCTGTCGTGACAGAAGGATGCCTCTTCTAAAGATGATGCACAAGAAAGCCCATAAACAGTTTGCTGAAGACAAGCAGACTAAGGACATGGATTACAGGAACCATGTCCTGTGGTCTGATGAGAGCAAGATAAACTTATTTAGTCCAGATGGTGTCAGGCGTGTGTGGTGGCAACCAGGTGAAGAGTACAAATACAACTGTGTCTTGCCTACAGTCAAACATGCTGGTGGGAGTGTCATGGTCTGGGGCTGCATGAGTGCTGCCGGCACTGGGGAGCTATAGTTCATTGAGGGAACCATGAATGCCAACATGTACTGTGACATACTGAAGCAGAGCATGATCCCAGCATGTATTCCAGCATGATAACGACCCCAAACACACCTCTAAGACGAAAACTGCCTTGCCAAAGAAGCTGAGGGTGAAGGTGATGGACTGGCCAAGCATGTCTCCAGACCTAAACCCTATTGCGCATCTGTGGGGCATACTCAAATGGAAGGTGGAGGAGCACGAGGTCTCTAACATCCACCAGCTCCGTGATGTCGTCATGGAGGAGTGGAAGATGACTCCAGTGGCAACCTGTGAAGATCTGGTGAACTCCATGCCCAAGAGGGTTAAGGCAGTGCTGGAAAATAATGGTGGCCACACAAATATTGACACTTTGGGCCCAATTTGGACATTTTCACTTAGCGGTGTACTCACTTTTGTTGCCAGTGATTTAGACATTAATAGCTGTGTGTTGAGTTATTTTGAGGAGACAGCAAATTTACACTGTTATACAAGCTGTACACTGACTACTTTACATTGTAGCAAAGTGTCATTTCTTCAGTGTTGTCACATGAAAAGATATAATCAAATATTTACAAAAATGTAAGGGGTGTACTCACTTTTGTGAGATACTGTATATATAGATATATAGAGATATATATATAGATAGAGAGATAGCGATAGATATATATATATATAGAGAGAGAGAGATAGATAGATATATATAGAGAGAGATAGCTAGAGAGATAGCGATAAGATATATATATATATATATATATATAGAGAGAGAGAGAGAGAGATATATATATATCGATATAGATATATATATAATTTGAGAGATAGAGATAGATATATATATACATAGATAGATATAGATGTATATATAGATATATATATATATAGAGAGAGAGATAAAGATATATATAGATATATATATAGATAGAGAGATAGCGATAGATAGATAGATATATAGAGAGAGATAGAGAGATATATATCGATATATATATATATATAGAGAGAGAGAGAGAGAGAGATATAGATAGAGAGATAGCGATAGATAGATATATATATAGAGAGAGAGACAGAGATAGAGAGATATATATCGATAGATATATAGATATAGATATAGATAGATATACATATATATATATATATATATATATATATATATATATATATATATATATATATATATATATATATATATATATATATATATATATATATAATGGCCTCATTGAAAAAAAAAAAGTAATTCATTTATCTTTACTACCTGCTGTATCCATCAGGGTTATGGTACTGGGAACAAAGTGCAAGGCAAGTATACACCCTTTCTTTGCTGTACTGTTCCTTGTCATTGGGGTGCCACCTCAGCCATACACTTGTACCGTTATTGTTCACCTTTTACCTAGAAGGGTGCATGTAATGTGCTTTTAAAGCATAACTCTAAATAGTAATTACAGTCCAGTTGTGTCTCTTAAATCTTTTTTAAATGATTTTTAAAAACATTTCCCGGTGAATGACGCATATTATAAGTACACAAGATAAGGATACAACCTCAGCAACAAGGAAGGGTACAGTTTTGTAGCTTTTTTCCCCTGAGTACTGTATGAGATGACCAATTAATAAATATGATTGCATATGTGTGATATCTGATTAGTTGGTTTATACTGAAAATAAATCTGTGATATGATCATAATGGTGTTTTTTCTTGCAATGCATCGATGCTGACTGAAAACATTAAGAAATAAAAGGTACTAATCTGTACTTTTCCTTGTTGCTCATGTGGTATCATTAAGCATAGATCTTTTGTACCTTTAGGATGTAGCTTGCATTCATCCATTTTCCATAATGCTTATCGTACAAAAGGTTGCGGGTGAGCCTGGAGCCTATCCCAGGGACTCTGGGGGAAAAAGACAGGGGACACCCTGGACAGTACCACCCATCACAGGATACAATCACACACAAATTCACACACCCATTCTCAGCCTACAACACATGCTTTGGACTTGGGGAGGAGTACCCAGAGGAAATCCCCAAACCACAGGGAGAACATGCAAGCCCCTCACACACTGGGCGGAGGTGGTATTCAAACCCCCGACACCAAAGGTGCAAGGCAAATATGCTAACCACTAAGCTGCCATGCCCCAGGATGTAACTTTATATCTTTAAAAACAATTCAATGTACACAACTGGACTCCTGCTGAAAAATCAATAGAAACAGTCACAATTATTATAATGGTTTCCACTACAAATACAATCACAATCAGCTGTTAACAAAATGGTTTCCATTACATAGTAGGGCATACAAAGGAGGTAGATCCTTAATGGTATCCACTAGACATAACAATATGCCACCAATAGAAAGCAACAAATTACCAGTAGAGACCCACAGGAACCATTACATCCATCCATCCATCCATCTTCTACCGCTTACTCCTTTTCAGGGTCACGGGGAACCTGGAGCCTATCCCAGGGAGCATCGGGCACAAGGCGGGGTACACCCTGGACAAGGTGCCAGTTCATCGCAGGGCACAATCACATACACACTCACACACCCATTCATACACTAAGGACACTTCAGACACGCCAAAAACCATTACAGTTTCCATTAAAAGCAATACAATTGTTATTATAGCCATTAAAACCTTTACAAATTCTCTGAGGGTTTCTATTGTTTGTTTGTTTTTTCCAGCAGGGGACCACTGATGTACCTTTACTCTAAAACCTAATTAAAGGTACACCAGAACGCCAAGTAAAAGATACAAACTAAAGAGGGAAAAAGTACCTTTTGGTGCCTTTATATCTGAGAGTGTACTGTAGCCTACAGCTTTACTTAAAGCCCAGTACCAGCTGTATGTTCGAGGTCAAATAAAAACTTCAAAACGTTTAAACCAGACATTTAAAGATCACAGAGGCCTGGTGCTTTACTTAAAAAAAAACCAAAAAAAAAAACCCAAACAACATTTTTTTAATCAAAATAACGAGCAATTTGCACGGCATGTATCCAAACAGCAGTGTGTTTCAAAGGAGCTTTACAGATTGAATGTAACACTGAGTCAAAACATGTCTCCGTCCTTCATGTCACCCGAGAGCTTCAGAAGCGCCGCGTTTCCAGTCCTGGTCGTGGGAATGCCGCGCTTCGTTTGTGGGCGGGACACCTGCACCGGTTGCTCTTGTGATTATCCCGTGAAGACTCAAGCATTTCCAACCTGTTAGTCTAACCTACATCTATATAATCTACATCTCGATCTGACTTGAACCCCGTGAGTATGGAGGACGGATCTGAAGAACTGTTCCGACAGCAGCCGGGACACTTGGAAGTCTCCTTGGACGCGGTGTCCACCACCGGGGAGGACGAGAACGCCAGCGCGGGCGCTTCAGGCACGGAGCTGCAGGCTCTGGAGAAGCCTCCGTACTCGTATGTGGCGCTCATCGCCATGGCCATCCGAGAGAGCACTGAGAGGAAACTGACTCTGAACGGTATCTATCAGTTCATCGTTTCTAAGTTCCCCTACTACGAGAAAAACAAAAAGGGCTGGCAGAACAGCATCCGGCACAACCTCAGCCTCAACGAGTGTTTCGTTAAAGTGCCCCGGGACAGCGGTGGCGGAGGAGGCGGTGGAGAGAAGAAGGGCAACTTCTGGACGCTTGATCCTGCTTTCGAAAACATGTTCGATAAGGGCAACTACCGGCGCAGGAGGCGCGTCAGGAGACCTTACCGAGCACCTGCTTTACCTTACATCCCGTCTGTGAACTTCACCGAGCCGCTGTATTTCCACCGGGAGCCTGTGTACTGGCAGACCCCACTAGTCGGAGGCACATGGAGCGTCGTACCGCAGACCGGCGCGCACCCCGCGGTCCCAGCCTACAGCTTCCACAGCAGCGGGAACGCGCGTCCTTCGTCTCCCAACACATACGCCAGCTCCCCCGTGAGTTATTACCACACTGCGAATGTCCGTCCGTCCTACGGACCATACCAGCACTCATACCATGCTCTTGCGCCGCACTCTGGGCGCACTTTATGCGATATATCCGCTCCGGAGAGTCCCGGCGGAAGCGCTATTCCCATCGGCAACTACGCGCCGCAGCATCTGTACAGCCAGGCCGACCTGGAGCACAGCTTTGAATGAAGAGCAAAAAAAGAGCTTTGGGATTGAAATTGTTCAGAAATGTGGATCTTTACATGCAGGACAAGTCGTTCATATGGATTTATACTTTCGTAAAAGTGAGTTCTGAGTTTGCATTGCGTTGGTTTTACGCAGAAACACTAAAACTAATGACTGCAGTGAAGCGGTTCGTTGTTCGAGTTGTAATCCGTTTCAATACAAACTTTAAAACAAACATTGAGAAAGTTAGTTCAGAAAGCGTTGTTGTTGTTTTTTACATTGATTGTAAAAATGTTTTATAAGTTGGAATTGAATCCATATTGATATTTTGTGCCGAAGCTTCTTGTTTACTTCGGGTTAGTGGTTACAAGCTGGTTTTGTTTTTATAGGCGTATTTGACCATAAATGTTAAAAATGCAGATATTTTTCTATTGTTATTTATTTTCAAGTTTGATCAATTCCATTTTAGTGTTTCGGTTCAGTTTTTTTTATATGATCTCTGTTAGAAATTTTGCTCCCTTTAATGAACATGGATTAGATGTTGACTTTAGCATTGATAAGATGTTGGTTTGAAGTATTCATTCAGGTCTATATTGTTACATTTTTATAATAAACAGAAACGTGGTCTGTCAGTGTTTAGCCTGTTAATGAAAAAAAGACTTTCCCAAGGATGGAACGTTATTTCTTCTAAAGCCTTAACCCACAATCTTGTGTTTACATTCAATGTAAATCTGATGAATTAGAACATCATGAATCATCTAAACAGCACCTGCAAAAAAAAAGTTTAAGACGGGAAATGGCGCATTCTTCTGGTGAAACAGATCAAGTGCTCTGAAAAGATGAAAATCTCAGGTTTGGTTTCAATTTTACTCGCATCTCACTTCTTGTCGATGGCCACTTTCTACTCTGTACGTGTACTGGATGGGATGCATTACATAAAAGTATTGTAAACTATAATCCAAAGGCAGGATATGTCTTCAAAGCCACTTCTGGCACCGGAAGCATGACACAAAACCCCACAACTGCTCGGCTCTACACTTTCCCACTTTAAACAGGTGGCAGGTGTTTAGATTGACTAGTTTTTAATTTAATAATTTACTATACTTTAAAAAAAAAAAAAAACATTTATGCCTACAGTTAAGGGAAAATGTAGTAGCCTCCATTATAAATAGACTTCTAACTTTTCCCCCTAAAGACTGTTAAGTCAGAGGTGTCCCAAAGATAACGCTTTCTAAGTGGTTAAACTTGTGGTTCAGTTTTGGAAGTCTGGGTAATTCAAGGGCAGAACTTAGGTTTACAGGTTCCCCATACTTTTCTCATTAAGTCTGGTGCAGAATGACGTCAGATGTATTGTATTAATTTTACGTAAAATTATATATGTATAAACCTTTGCATATAAAAATACATGCACTGCTTTGCATGCATGAAACACTCAGACAGCAATGATCATATTAGATGAGAAAGACCACAGCAAACAACACAATTTTGGGCAGATGTGTTAACATCAGTCAAATGACTTCTGGGTACAAAGTCGCACAAAAAAATGTGTGAACTACAACTTAAAATCAGAAAAGCCCCACTGCATATATATGAAGAGCAAGTGCAAGAGCACATTGTCACATCCAATTAAAAATCATAAATATGAATTGTTTTTATAAATGTTTTAAGCTCTCACATGTATTTAGTGTGTATTTTGATTATTATATTGTTTAGTGATTCTCAAAGTAGGGTCCATGTTGTTGTTTTTTTAAAAAAATTTTGTTACAGTGATGGAAATCACAACTCACTCATTATATTTATTTTTGAGTTCTTATAGTTATTAACCTGTTTGACTGGTCACTTGGGAACGGGAATCTCAATAACTTAAAACAAGTCAGCTTACGCTCTCGGAAAAAAGAATAAACTGTATCTTTCCTTGTTGCTGGAGTGGTGTCCTGGACAAAATAAAGTAACTTTTTTTTTAACATATACTATGTATCTTTTACACAATAATGTAAAAGGCATTATTGGGGGGACATGGTGGCTTAGTAATTAGCATGCTTGCCTCACACCTCCAGGGTTGGGGGTTCGAATCATGCTTCCGCCCTGCGTGCACGGACCCTGCATGTTCTCTCCATGCTCCAGGGGTTTCCTCCAGGCACTCTGGCTTCCTCCCCCAACCTGTTCTAGGTTGATTGGCATTTCCAAATTGTCTGTAGTGTGTGAATGTGTGTGTGTGATTATGCCCTGTGATGAATTAGCATCCATCACCCTGAGTTCCCTGGGATAGGCTTCAGGCTTCCCTGTGATCCTGTATAAGATAAGTGGTATATAAAATGGATGGATGGACAGATGGCATAATTGGACATTAAGCACCATTCTTGTACCTTTAATTAGCTTTCAGAATAATACTTTACCCTTGATCCATTCCATCTTAGTGTTTTGGTTCAGTTTTTTATATGATCTCTGTTAGAAATTTTGTTCCCTTTAACAAACATGGATTAGATGTTGACTTTAGCATTGATAAGATGTTGGTTTGAAGTATTCATTCAGGTCTATATTGTTACATTTTTATAATAAACAGAAATGTGGTCTGTCAGTGTTTAGCCTGTTAGTGAAAAAAAAGACTTTCCCAAGGATGGAACGTTATTTCTTTTAAAGCCTTAACCCACAATCTTGTCTTTACACTCAATGTAAATTTGATGAATTAGAACATCATGAATCATCTAAACAACACCTGCAAAAAAAAAAAAAAAAAAAAAAAAACCAAACAAAAAACCCCCACAAAAGTTTAAGACGGGAAATGTCGCCATCTTCTGGTGAAACAGATAAGAAAGTGCTCTGAAAAAATGAAAATTTCAGGTTTGGTTTCAATTTTACTCACATCTCACTTCTTCTAAATGGCCACTTTATTACCTGAATCTACTCTGTACGTGTACTGGATGGGATGCATTACTTAAAATTATTGTAAGCTATAATCCAAAGGCAGGATATGTGTTCAAAGCCAATTCTGGCACCGGAAGCATGACACAAAACCCCACAACTGCTCGGCTCTACACTTTCCCACTTTAAACAGGTGGCAGGTGTTTAGATTGACTAGTTTTTAATTTAATAATTTACTATACTTAAAAACATTTATGTCTACAGTTAAGGGGAAATGTAATACCCTCCCTTACAAATAGACTTCTAACTGTTTCCCAATAAAAAGACTGATAAGTCAGACATGTCCCCAAGATAACGCTTTTTAAGTGGCTAACCTTGTTTTGGAACTTGTTCAGTTTTGGAAGTCTGGTTAATTCAAGGGCAGAACTTAGGTTTACAGGTTTAATTCCCCATACGTTTCTCATTAAGTCTGGTGCAGAATGACGTCAAATATATTGTATTAATTTTACGTAAAATTATATATGTATAAACCTTTGCATATAAAAATACATGCACTGCTTTGCATGCATGAAACACTCAGACAGCAATGATCATATTAGGTCATGTGTGAGAAAGGCCACAGCGAACAACACAATTTTCGACAGATGTGTTAACATCAGTCAAATGACTTCTGGGTACAAAGTCGCACCAAAAAATGTGTGAACTACAACTTAAAATCAGAAAAGCCCCACTGCATATATATGAAGAGCAAGTGCAAGAGCACACTGTCACGTCCAATTAAAAATCGTAAATATGAATTGTTTTTATAAATGCTTTAAGCTCTCACTTGTATTTAGTGTGTATTTTGATTATTATATTGTTCAGTTTAGTGTTTGTCAAAGTGGGGTCCATGTTGTTGTTTTAGTTCTTTTAGTTATTAACCTGTTTGACTGATCAACTGGGAACAAGAATCTCAAGAACGTAAAACAAGTCATCTTACATTCTCAGAAAAAAAGGAATAAACTGTATGTTTCCTTATTGCTGGACTGGTGTCCTTGACAATACATTTTTTAACATGTTTTTTTAGCATGTACAACCACAAGTCCAAAATTTGGGATGCTGTGTAAAATGTAAATAAATGTAAATAAAAACAGAATGCAATGATTTGCAAATCTCATAAACCCATATGTTATTCACAATAGAACATAGAAAACATATGTTTAAACTGAGGAAATGTACCATTTAAAAAAAAAAAGAAGGTAATTTTGAATTTGATGGCCACGACACGTCTCAAAAAAGTTGGGACAGGGCAACAAAAGGCAGGAAAAGTAAGTGTTACTAAAAAGAAACAGCTGGAGGTTAATTGTTAACAGGTCAGTAACATGATTGGGTATAAAAAGAGTATCATAGAGAGGCAGAGACTTTCAGAAGTAAAGATGGGCAGAAGTTCACCAATCTGTGAAAAACTGCGTCTACAATTTGTGGAACAATTTCATAATAATTCTCCTCAACGTAAAATTGCGAAGACTATGAATATCTCATCATCTACAGTACATATATCATCAAAAGATTCAGAGAATCTGGAGAAATCTCTGTGTGCAAGGGACAAGGGTGAAAATCAATATTGTGTGCCTGTGATCTTCGTGCCCTCAGGCGGTACTGGATTAAAAACAGGCATGATTCTGTAATGGACATCACTGCATGGGCTCAGAATCACCTCCAGAACTCATTGTCTGTGAACACAGTTCACTGTGCCATCCACAAATGCTGATCAAAGCTCTATCATGCAAAGAAGAACATGTGCCGTATGAGAACATGATCTAGAAATGCCACCATCTTCTCTGGGCCAAAGCTCATTTAAAATGGACTGAGGCAAAGTGAAAAACTGTTCTGTGGTCAGCTTCCAGAATAATACTTTACCCTTGAGGGTACAATCACTTTGACAAAGAAAGGTACAGATTAGTACCTGTTTTTTCTGGGAGTGTATAAAGTATGTCTACTTGGATCGAATGTGTTCTATGAATGGAAAGTTCAGGAATATAATCTCAATGGTTATATTAATTTAAAAAAGGCAGGATATTAGTTGTACACATTTGAATAATGATTCTGATATCTAAATAGTTGGATTATGTTCATAAAATAAATCTCTACTCAGAGGGTCCATGGAATTGTTTTACAGTTTAAGGGTCCCTGGCTGCAAAAAGTTTGTGAATGCTTGGTCTAGTTCAATGATCCATTCAGTCCTATTTCAGGAGAGTATCATTGCTCTGAACAGAAACAGTTCATTCTCAAGGAAAAACTGAAGTCCAAAAATGAAATGTCTTTTTAAAAAAAAATAAAAAAATAAAAAGTGTCTATAAAAAAAAGCTAAAGCCTTTTGTAAAGAACATTTGTAAAGAGACTGAGTGTTCCGCAGTCTCAAGGACAAACATGGAGCTGAAATTGTTGCCATGGTGAGGACAGGCCATGATTTTGATAGGGGATTTTCACAATAACTCTAGAGGTAGATTACATACGAGTCATTTAGCTGGTGAGAAGAATGATTGCTGCATGGCTATGCTGACTGACAATAATAGTGAAACGCTTGTGTAGGGTTTAAATCACACATGCATGGTGTAACACTCATATTTACTCCTAGGCTTCCCTAATATTTTCTACACTTTATGTGAATTAACATAAGCAGTGTGCAGGACAATGCGTAGGACAGTGCATATTTGTCCTTCCTGTGCTCATCAATAATGTTTTGTGCTGCTGGTTTGGATGCAGAACATCTGTCAGTCCCTTCAGTAGCGGATGAGTGGGTGGGGGACGCCACTGACGGTGAGGGGGTTGATGGGTGGTGGGTGTGGGAGTGAGGGAGCTTTATTTGACTTGGAGTTTCTGTTCTGCACATACACTTCCTGTTTTTACCAGCTGTGAGTGATTGCTCGCTCAACAGTGGTTCGTTTTAACAAGCCAGGGTCTTTATTTGTTAAGCATAATTGTACTGGATTTATTTGCATGTACATGGGTTAAAACATGACCCAGTGTTATGTGGGTTTGGATGCTCTAACTTGCTATTGCATAAGCATACCTTTTGTATATAACTAAACTCGATACGATTCTGGTTGCACAATATATTGTAATTTAACTGTGCATTGTTGCAGGGACCAAACCAAATTTGTTCAAACTGTTTACGTACTAGTTGTGTTTTCTAGTGGTTCAAGTTATGGATCATGTGTAAATTAACATTGTGGTATTTCGCAAGTGATGAGTTTCTCCTACACTCTCAGAAATAAAAATACCAAACTGTACTTTTTATTGTCGCTGGAGTGGCACCTACAATATTTGTTTAGATCCTTTTATTTAAATTTTACCTGAAATGTGAATATAATATAGCTTTAAATAATGAAATCATTTTACATACATAAAGGACCACTGATGTGTATTTACGCTAAAAGCAAATTAAAGGTACAGCACATTCACTTTCAGAGTTAAAAGATACTACAAAAGATATACAGCTGATCGAAATCACCCCTGTGACAAAGAGAGGGAGCATATTTAATAATCAAACCTCAAGTAAATCTTGATACAATACTGGCCAATGATTAAAGAAGTTTCCATTGACAAAAGCATACGCATGATTGTTTTTAGTCTGGGAGGATGCACTTTAATTTTGAAACTCATCTCAAATCAAATGTACAATCAATCTGATCTCAGGTTCACTTTGTACTTTCTGTTCTAGTGATTAGTGTTACATTTGGAAAGATCCAGAAATCTCTGGAAGGTTGAAAAAAGGACATGTTCTAGCTGGAAAATGTGTGGGGTTGTCTCTACCAGCTCCCGCTTTGCATACTTCTGCAAACTCAGAAAATCACGCCTTGCATCAGCAGTCAGTTTACTGGAAGCCCACCACAGAAGTAAAATCGGTCAATGTTATGAAAATGTTTTTTTTTTTCTTTTTCTGAATGACAAGTTGAACTAGACTGACCTCCCTCCCTATGGGCCCATATATAAAACTGCAAGCAGAGGCAACCAGAAATAGAGCTTCCTTTATTCTCCCACAGGAACACACTTCTGTCTAATTTATCACATAAACAGAGGAAATATGTAAGATACATGAAACTGATGAGCTGTAGCTAAGCTTTGCACAAGCACTGCACATGTTCAAATGGCCAAACTGTAATAACCTAACCTCTGGGCCAGAAAGAGACAATCCTGCACAATCAAAATGCAATACAACAACAACTACAATACATGTAATCCGATGCTACATAATATGGAGCAGGCACAGTTAAAGCGTATAAACAAATTACACTTAAATCAAATGACATATATATGCACACAATATAACAAAATATATAACATCATAAGTTTATAGTTACAATATATCCAGACCGCATGCAAATTAAGTTTCATGAACCAACACAGGTGAGGGTGGAAATGTACACTACAATTTATTCAAAAGCAGCCGTTGGCGTTCACCATTCAGACGTCCTATAAGAGTTTAGGGATCACCATCATTGTGCGACACCTTACTGTAAAACGTAAACACTACTCTTAAAACTTGTCTAATCCACATCGTATTTTATTTTTTATTTATTTTTTTTCGCATTTCAGTCGAAAAGTCACCACATTTCTCTTAGAAATAAAGCAACTCCCATGAGAGAATAAGAGATATGAGGAATTGATGGTTCAGTGTGCAGTGCTGGATGACTAAGTTATTTATAGACGATCCCTAACTTGCTTGAACGCGTGCACTCGCGCAGTGCGTTGCCTGTCACTTCCCCACTCCTAAATCACTAAGGATAACTCTGGTGCTTGACACACATCAACGACACGACGGACTAAAATTAAGACGGAGGGAAGCTGTAAAACTGAATGTTTGTGGAAATCTAGAGCAGTGCGGCAGTTAGGCGTGAAGGGAGACTGTTTTTCGATCTTGACCGCGTATGAAGAGTATGATTGTGTTCAACATGGATTAATAAGCAGCCGGCGAGGCTCGTACAGGCAAGTAGACACGGATACGTTTTCATTTTCTTCTGTCCTATTTTCCCACTGAGGGAAAGTCAGTCAGGCCGGGCTTTGGTTTGTCCTCGACTCTGACGCATGAATGAATCAGGTATAATGTAACCGGAATGGGGGGGGATCAATCAATCTTTATCAAATAAGATGTCTCAGATCGCTGCGTATGTAATGCATATTCGACAGTGAAATGAATTATATTAGTGTACAGTGATCATGATGCGCTTTTCTACTAGTGTGATGTCCAAAAATGCATCACATAATAAGTTCTCGTTTTTCTTCGAGCGGTTATGATGGCTGTAACCTTATATACAAACATCCTGAGAAAGTCCTGGCACTGAATCACATAAGGTGTGTGTGTGTGTGTGTGTGTGTGTGTGTGTGTGTGTGTGTGGAAGTCAACTGTACTGTGTTAATGCATCATCACTTAATAATACTGATGCCTGCTGTCAATATTAAGAGTTTGACTTCATTCATAACACTGGTACATGCACATATATACACTTGTTTACACTTTTGAACTAACCACAGATATCTTATTATTTATTTAGATATTCCATTTGCATCTATATCATTTACTGTTTCTCTGTAAGCTTTAAACACATGAATGGGAACGTTATCCTATTCTGTTATCTTGGTTAGGATTTTTGTTTCACTGGTTTGTGTCAGTTTCTGTATAAGATATTGTGCATGTTGTTGGTCAAGCCTAAAGTGTGGGTTTGTGTGATCTGAGCAGTGCAGTTGCCCGTAGATGAACGACCCGCACCATGCCGCCGGGGGTTTACTGCGACCTGCAGGATGTGTGGGAGAAGGAGGGTCGGGAACAGGTCACCATGGAGTTCCTCCTGCCGACGGGCATCTACCTCAGTTTTCCCGTAGCAGGCAGTGACACCATCGCCACAATTAAAAAGGTATAAATGGTCTGAGGCAGAACTGTCCTGCGTTTAAAGCTTGTATCTTTTAAAATACATGGGAAGGTGAAATACTGTAAGCGCTCATTGTGTTTGGCTCGGTTGCAAAAGTGTAAGATGTGTAGCTTATTTGTGTGTTTAGTAGGCCTAGGAGTTCATTGTTTTTTAACTCCGTATTCGTTGTTCGATAGTAGGAAAAAATCTTGAACTGTGTACATCAAGAGTAAAAAAAAAAAAAAAAAGTTACAATTTAAAGCAAACAAAAAGAACATTCTCAACATTTTATTTCTAAATAATAACTTTCAACAAAACCCATCACATATATAACGTTGTGATCGCTGTGAGGAAATTGTGGGAACGTTGTTCAGATTGCCCAAGCCTCTCACCTGCTTTACTGAATAATCTCACATCGATAGAGTACACTTGTACCCAAGAACTGCTTCTGTAATCATAAACACTGTTCTGTGCTCATCCCAGTGATTTTATAGTATACAGTTGTAAAAGAGTTGAAAAAGATACAATCCCTCTATCTGGTGTCATCCAGAAGATGTTTCCTTAGGGACCTAAATACCAGTACATCTGGATTTCTTTAAAGCTTCATTGTGACAATATCAATAGTTAACAATGCTGAATAGAAATTTGAATTGCTTACAACACAAAACCTAAAGCTTAAACTTTTCTTTAAAAAAAAAAAAAATTCTAACTAGTGTGAATGAATGTCTGTCAGATGTTGTGGAAGAATGCTCGGAGCGAGCCTCTCTTCAGCATCCTGAGCGATCCCGATGCTTACGTGTTTACCTGCATCAACCGGACAGCGGAGCGGGAGGATCTGGAGGACGAGCAGCGGCGCTTGTGTGAAGTGCGGCCATTCCTGCCTGTCTTCAGGCTGGTTGCACGTGAAGGGGACCGAGTGGAGAAGCTCATTAACACCCAGATTAGCCTGCTCCTAGGCAAAGGTGTGCTCTTTGATTTACCTGCGACCTACAACTCTCTTCCAGCTTATAGTATCGTGCTTTGGGACAGTGAGAGCAGCCAGTCAGTGGTCAGACATAGCGCTGGACTTAAGTCTAGTCACTTTTTATTTCATGCAATTACATGTACACACATCTACATGCTAGTGAAAAGTTTTTGAATGCTTATGGTTTAATACAGTTTTAATCAGTACTGCTGACACAACCAAAAAATGTGGACATTATTTAAGAATAAATTCAAGACAAATGTTTGCACCAAAGAACTCAATCTACATATATAAGAACCTATTAACCGGATGCTCTGAGACACTCAAGAGATTGCTGATTAGTGCTTTATTAAATGAGTTGTTCATTAAGAGTGTTCTTCATTCATGCTTCCATTTACATCTAACAAAGTTCTAAATGTGCTTAAACTTATTCCTAAATGTGACATTATTATTATTATTATTATTATTATTATTATTATTATTATTATTATTATTATTATTATTATTATTATTAGGCTATTTAAATTGATCCAATTACTTAACCAAAATGTTCATATGGATTATTCAAAAATTTGGTATAGCAGTGTGCAGTGGGACAAAATATTGTGCATCCAGAGCCATAGTGCAACATAAAAGGACTGCAACAGGAAGTGTAAGACAAGATCAGTGTAAACAAACACCATCAGTTCCAGTAGAATCACAGTTGCAGCATCTTAAATGATTGCATATAATCTATGTGCTGAAGACATTTTCTGTTCCAGTGAAGGTTCTGCAGCAAAAAGGGCTTTAGATCTGTGCATGAATGACTTGTAGCATGCTGTCCTTGTTTTTTTTTTTTTTTTTTTGCTTCCTAAGCATCTGTTTGTATTTGCGTCTTATCTTTGTAGGCCTGCATGAGTTTGACACGCAAAAGAACCACGAGGTGAACGAATTCCGGACGAAAATGCGCTCCTTCTGTGAGGAAAAAGCTCAGGAACGGCAGCGGTTGCCATGGCACCAGTGGATGGAGTACAACTTTCCCTGTGACTTGGAGCCGATCTCTGTAGGGGCTCAAAGTGGGAAGTCGCACATAAACGTCAAAAAGATTTTTATCAACGTCAAGTTTGAGGCCAGCGAGGTGAGTCATTGTGGTTTAAGAGCCTTGACCCATCTGTTTTGTTTCACATTACATCCCACTATGGTTTAATTAGTAAAGCTTCGTAACTTTCAGTGTGCCTACTTGTTATATCGTGAGACATTCATCTTGCTTGTAGTGTGTGCATCGTTCTTGTCACGTTGTATGTCGACTTCTAATTTTAGAACGACATATTTTAAATACTTAAAAGGGATTTTGAAACAGAGGTAATGCCACAAAGCAGCATGCGCGCTTAACATACAAGGCCTGGTGACCCAGATTTCCTGAATGAAGAATTGTGTAAAGTAGTATATTTATACAACAACATGTTGCGTGTGAATCCCCCACCCACACTGCCTGTACCTTCAACTTTGCAATCCTTCTGTACAATAAGACTGAGAGAGTGTGAGTGTGTTTGTCAAAGGAAAAAGTCCAGCACACATGTGGCTGTTTTAAATGCCAACTAATATCACTAGAACATATCAAAATCCTAACTCTTTTGTGTATGAGCAACATCTAAGCCTCTTTGCAAAAGGGTTCCTGTAAGTAACACAAGTACTTTCCAAACTGTTTGTCTCTTCGACCCTGATATGTGCTTTAAGTAAGGAATAAAAGACAACAATGTGTGCTGGTGTAGAAAAAATAATCAAATGGATTCAAATCAAATCATTTTAAATGGATTAATAAATGTTCTTTATAGTTCCATTTAATGTTGTGGAACGTCTGCAAGACAAGTTAGTTCCTGTTATCACTTACGTTGTAGCAACTTTAAATAGCTGTACCCTCACTAGCCTCTATTTACCTTCTCTTTTGAAGTTAATAAGACAAGAAAGCAGCTTGTCATGATACCGAGAAAACAGAAGAACACAAAGTCCTCTGTCCTGAAGACACTCCCATGGTGGAGTCTCCTTCCCTAAATATTATTTCAAAAATCTTAGATGTTACATAAAATATCCCCTTATCTACGATTTATACATTTGTTAAATAACAACGAGCTTAGATTATTATTATGTGGACTGTCCAACAAATCAAGTCCCTTTGAATCAGTTGCTACTATAGAAATGTATACAGGTAACCTATTAGAATGAGTGTATTAATACAGCCCCGTGATTTGAATTACAGCCGGGACTACTGTCTGAGCTGTACTTTTAAAGAAAGTGAATCAGTTCAACAGCACTGTGGAATCATTTTGTTTACTGTTGCTTTTTAAGGAGAGCTTCATGCTGCAGTTGGACCCACAGGATCTCCCTTTGGTCCTGATGAAGAGCGCGCTCAGGAAAAAAGCCACTGTATTCCGGCCAGTGAAGCAGGAGAAGCCCGAGGATTACACCCTGCAGGTCAACGGGAGATGGGAGTTCATCTACGGGAAATACCCGCTGTTCAGGTTTAAAGTGAGTGTGCTGGGTATAGTATGGTACTTTAAATTCTGAGGTTTGCTATGAATAAAAGGAAAGTTCAGAGCTGTGCACCGCTAGCAGCTCTTTCAGAGAGTGATAAGAATAAACACAGTACCTGTGAAAATTCTTATAACAGCATGTTGAGTTTTTACCCTCATTCAATAGATGTATTATTCATTGAGCCATCATTGCTTTATATATTATAGCAGTACAATTAAAATTGATGTAAAATCCCTGATATGTTCGATGTTTATCTGAGTTACCAACAGGGTTCAATTTTAACCTTCCTTTAATAGATTCCATTCACAGGGTTCCACTGAAATTTCTTTCTTTCTAGAATTAAATTCAGGAAGACCTTACACTTTCAGTTCTTCATCGTTTATCAGTTTTGGCCTCAAATTCAAATCGGTATCTTGTGATTGCTTTATTGCAGAGATACATGATATTTTACATTTTATAATTTTTTAAAATTGTAATCAAACTTTTTTTTTTTCTTCTCTAAAGCAATTTAAAACTATATTAAGTTATTGTTATCATTATGGCTTACATTTCCATCCGGTTGTCATAATGGGGTTCATCTCTACTTACAACTTACATAAAATCAAAGGTGGGCGAGTTCAGCCTTAATTTAACTCCTGGTTATTATCAATATAAACAATTTTTGTGGAAATAAAAACACAGAACCTGTTTGCATGCATATGCTCTTGGCAGGTGTGTGTGTACATGTATGCCTGTTTATAAGAGGTGGCTGGGACCTTTTGGTTTTATTGAATAAAATATATATATATATAAATATATATTAGTTTACTTTGTTGGTCACAGATCAGAATAACGTGAACTAATATTTTTTTGTTCACCAGAGAAATTGAAATTGGAACATTGTATTTGCCCTTACAGTAAAAATGTAATATAGTTGTTTTTGACCCAAACATAAGGACCAGACATTCCAAACTTTATTCATCTTGCTTCATCTCTGTGTTTTTTTTTTGCTCTGTCATAAGGACTTATTCTAATTAAACTGATGCAGCAACAACAGGCTCTCAGGCTTACATGTGTTTTGGCTTGTCTGGCACTGCTGAGGCAGTTGTTGATATTGAAACTGCCTGTACCTGCAGAGATGAGTCATCCACCTTTAGTAGGCTTTTAAAAGTCAACTACAGAGAGCATAATGTGATTTGAGCTGAATTACACTAACTAAATGAACAGGCTGCAAGATTTGATGTTGATGACTCTTGTCCTGGTCTTGCTCTGGTCTGAATGAAGCAGACCCCTCTCTCATGCTCCCACAGATCCCCTCCTTTACGTCACAATAGCCTACCCTGAGCTCTGGTAGAGGAAATTCTTAATCAGATGGCTTACATGTGTTTGGTATTTTTGCAGTACATTTTCTCATGCTTGTACGGAGGCCTGACTCCCCATGTGACCATGGTGCATCACTCCACTATCGCTAAATACCAAGAGGAGCAGGGGGGCTTGAGCAACCAGGTCTCCAAGAGCCGCTCTCAGTCTAAACCTCCACCTCTGCCTCTGAAAAAGGTAAATGGGGGTTATTGCACCAGAAGATAAACAACAACTGTCATTAACAAGGGAACTAGTTTCTTCACCTTCTTCCTCATATCACTGTCAAAAACACTGATGTTCTTGGAA
Source organism: Ictalurus punctatus (assembly GCF_001660625.3). Taxonomy (NCBI): domain Eukaryota; kingdom Metazoa; phylum Chordata; class Actinopteri; order Siluriformes; family Ictaluridae; genus Ictalurus; species Ictalurus punctatus. The sequence goes on from NC_030430.2 coordinate 19,245,282, forward strand.
CTTAGTTCCTACTGAATAAACAGAATTAATTAATTACTTCATTTAAGTCCTATTATAGACAAAGTCTCATATGTGTGTTTAAATAAGAATTTAAATAGAAAGAGGAACGTTCCTCCAAAGTGTGTTAATCTTTAGTGTCTAATGGTTCTGTGGCTCTGATACATAGCAACGATATTATTGAACACATGGCAGTAATTGAATAGTTGGTAATGTTCATAATCCAGGGTGGGTGAATTAAAAAAAAAAAATTAAACGTATCTCGGCAAAAATGTTTGCGTGAATGACAGTCAGCAAATGCGTTATGTGGAAGCACAACATTGTGGGTAATTGCCTGGATGTTTTAAGATTTGAACATTTGAAATCTGCTTACACTTCATTGTGATTCTTCCTCACACGACTTATGGTGGGAAAAGCTAGTAGTAAAACTGACTGTAAACTTGGCCAAACGTGTTGGTTTCGTACTGTGTTAGTTCCTCTTTGTGTCTTTCTTAACTTTTGTTTTCTTTCTAATCGAAAGACTTCTATCACCTAGCATATTTGCCTCTTGTATGCCAAGTAGGAAATGAGAGTTCAGTGCTTTACAAAGCAAATAATAAAATGTATATTATACATCATATCATATCATAAAAGTATATCGTACGGTTTGCATTCTCCTCTCAGCACACTTTTTGAATGCCTGGACTTCTTTCAACAGCAAAACACATCATCACTGTGGTCCATACAAGAGCCCTTCTACATCCACCTGCTGCATGGCACTCGGGTCAACGCCGATGAGAGCATGAAGGTCAGGCCTCCGGTTTATTCGTGTTTATTGTTAGCATGATTCTGTTGTGGTTGTTTACCAGGCTTCTAACTGTAGCATACAGCCGGGGGTTGGAATCTTGAAGTGTGGTCATGTGACCCTAACCACATATTTCCCATAATTCATCAGAAGCGGTTGAGTAAAACATCAAAACAGGAAGTGGGGAGTGACTATCGGGCTTTCAGAGCTCACTTGGGCCTAGATTCTTAGAAAAGGACAGCAGTGTTGCTCACACTCGCCACTTGCATCTCTGTTTTTTTTTTAAACGTGTCAGAGAAGTGAAAAGTCATGCAGGGTCGGGTTACTTGGTGAAAGAGTAAACTGTTTTATAGAAGGTCTAAATTTGCTCTCATTCATTATGATGAAATGTGAAACAGTACTTGTAGTTGTCTCATCATAATGAACTGTGAAATAGGAAAGTGCATGGTGTGAAAGAACAAACATTATTTTAGTCATACAGCATGAAATGGGATGAGATTTGCCCTCGGCTGATTATGTTAACGTATATTTTATTAAGCCCGGAGTGCCTGTTTCCGGATGTCACCCGTATGACTCCAGATAGATTTGTCATGTCATACAATTACCAGTCCTGTCTGCTGCTGCTGCTGCCACCAGAAGTTCTCCACAATAGCTGTAGGGGAAACATTCACTTAAATATTTCCCCTTTGCTATCATGGATGCCCTTCTATTCTGGTTAATGATAAAACTGGGAAAGTGGCCAGCTCCGTGCTAGTCACGAGGCCTTGTGTCATACAGTCTTTCATTCATTCATTTTTATCCCGTCCTGTCAGACATTTCTGCAACTGTATTTCCGTTTCTCTATATTCCTAAACACTTGTTGATCCCACAGTGATATTCTGGTCTCTGTTTTTGTTTTTTCCACTCAGCTTGTAGTGCAAGCAGGTCTTTTCCATGGCAGTGAGCTTCTCTGTAAAGTGGTGACCAGCGGTGAGGTCAGTGTGTGCTCAGATCCAGTGTGGGACCAGAAGCTATCGTTCGACGTCAACCTATGTGACCTTCCTCGCATGACGCGCCTCTGTTTTGCCCTCTATGGCGTGCTCGACAAGCCTAGGAAGCAGCGGTCAACCAAAAAGAAGAACAAAAAGGCTGTAAGTCATCGTAAAGAACATGATCCTAACTCTTTTAGTAAAATAAACTGCCTCGAATCGGCGGGGCCGACCTGCGGAAAATGAACTCCACAGATAAATGTGTAACTAATGGTTATCTTTAGCTTTACATGCCAATAATATGTGATGTGTGACAGGCAGAGTGTGATAGTCAAATCAAAACTCCTCTGACCACACACAAACACAGTCATTTTAGTAGAGACAGAAGGTGAGAAGAGGCTGCCACAGCAAGTCACCAGGTGGCTGTGTGTGGGTGTGTATGTATGTGTGTGGATATGTGTGTATGTCTGTGTGTGTTTGTTTATGAGGATTTGTACCCAACATCTCTACTTCTGCTTTCTCGGCCACTTCCCTTTCATAGTACGGGTAGAGAAGTCTGCTTACTGTGAGGTGAGGAAACGAGAATTGCCTCTGTCTGTCTCTATGCCTCAGTGTGTTTATTTTAAACACCACAAAGCTGTATTTCACTGGGTTTAAGGTGAAATACAGTGTAAGGATACTTACAGCGACATCAGTTGCAGCAAAGAATAATACTGATGGAATTAACCTCTGAATATATTCGTTCTGTGACTTGAGACTGTCATTTGAATGAATTTTTTTCAAATTATTATTATCTGACCGAGCTAGTTGTATTTAAAAGTTCATAAAATAGTAGATTTAATTAATGGAATGCGGAATTTATAATACACAAGGCTCATTTACCATGTTATGTGATTCAATGTTTATGATTAGTACCACAAATACACTATAAACTTGCGAGGTTATCTTGCGTAATAGTGGATGTGGAGCTGGATGAATATCAGAATCATGATAATTTACGCCATTAAACACTTTTCTGAGATGTTGCTGATAGCAGTACTTTTATAACACTGACCAACTCCACTGTTATTCACGGAAATGAACAGGCAATTAATACTGTTAAATGTATTTTTGTACCAAATTCAAAGAACCCAAAGATTTTTTTTTTTCTTTTTTTTTTTTTTTTTCTTCTTCTTCTCAGTATTTCTGGTACTATTTTGCTGGTATTTGTAATATACATTGTGCGTCATTAACCCTGTCTTAACATATCGTTGTATGTTTTTTTACTGTATCACTCAAATATTATTTGGTAAAATGAAAGGCAGCGGGAAAAAAATGTGTGGATGGAAATAATGAAATTTGATAACAAGTCTCATTATTATATTTGAAGCTGAAGGAGTCTTCTCGAGCAATATTATTAACATTAATTGATCAGTGCATAAAACATAACTGGATAAGCATTTGTTTTATATATACCTAAATTCACAGATTAAGCAATGAAATAAATAATGAATCAAATGTTACTTAAGGGATTAAATGATGACTTGGCAAAATGCTAAAATTGTTAACAAATCATTGTTCTAAGGACCACATTTCTTTTCATTCACATTCCTTTCATTTTAAACACAGAAAAGTAGTGAATATAAAAATTTGATATAAAATCTACTTTAACACCCAGCTGCCAATGTGACACTGAAACTGGTCGGTGATGTAAAAAAGTACTCGTATGTCATCTCAGAAATATGTGTCATTGTGTAATTTATCACATATTTGTCATATAAATGATAAATATTGAATGACAACATGATTAACCCTGATCATGTTCTATAATGTTTTAATCAAGTCATCTTTGAACCATTAAATGGCCATTTTCTATATATTTTGAAACTTTCAAATAATTTTATAAATGATAACTTTCCATACTTTTACCTCTTGTTTTATATATATATATATATATATACATATATACAAATTATTAATTAATTTGTTGTCAATTCTTTTTTTAAACTAGGGATTAAAAAAAAATTTTTATTTACAATCTCCATTTTAATCGTGTCCCTTGAGAAAGATCATATACACACAAGAAAATTAATAATCAGATGCATATTATACAAAATGGAAGAATAGATTAGATTATGCTTGTTCATGCTAAGGCAACATTGCTGTGATTTAAGAGAAAAATAATTTTTAAAAAAATTATAAGGTTGTTGTTCATTGATCCAGTGCACTGGGTTTAAATATTTATTTATGGGTTTTATAGTAATATTATAACATTACAGTATTATTAATCCGCATCGCCACTTTGCAAACTTTGGAAATCAGTCTCTTCGATAATGATTTAGATATATTTTATACGATTTTAAGAATTCTATGTAGAAAAGTAAAAGGGGATGACTATGTGTACATGTGCATCTTTCAGGACTGTCCTTTGGCCTGGGTGAACACGATGTTGTTTGACTATAAGGACCAGCTGAAGACAGGAGATATCTTCTTATCCACTTGGCCTTCAGCTCCAGGTCTGATTTGCTTCTTTTACACACCAAATCATTTCTAACCTGTGTATAAATATAATTAGAAGATAATGCAGAGAATTCTGCTTTCTGACAAATTTTGTGATAATAATAATAATAATAATAATAATAATAATAATAATAATAATAAAAATAAAAGAAGAAGAAGAAGAAGATGAGTGAAGAAGACGAGTGATGTCTGTTTATTGTAGATGACAAAGGTGATTTGCTGAATCCTATGGGCACAGTGGAGAGAAATCCCAACATGGACAGCTCTGCAGGCCTCCTCATTCACTTTGCCAGTTTCAGGCCACATCCTCTCTACTACCCTCCCCTGGAAAAAGTAAACAAGGCCTCACCGTTTTTGCAGTGACTTGCTGACATTTCTGCTCCTGAATACAAGAGGGCTTTTTTTTTTTTAGTTCTTTCAGCTTGTTTTGTCTTATTTCTTGTTTTGTTTCTTTTCTAGTTGACTGAAATAAACGGTGAGAAGGCAGTTGCCACGAAAGAGGAGGTAAGAAGCAGAAGGTCTTTTGTTTTCCTTTTAAATGAGGTTGCATAATATATAAAATGGCATTTCATATATGCTGTGATCTTGCTCAGAATTTGAAACTGAAAGAGATAGTGGACAATAAAAACCACACCGAGTTCTTTGAGGATGAGAAAGAGTTGCTGTGGAAGCTACGTGGGGAGGTGAGAGCGAAGTACCCAGAGAGCCTCTCCAAACTGCTACTCATCACCAAGTGGAATAAACATGAGGAAGTAGCCCAGGTACTACAGTCACTAGTGCGATTTGCCATTTTAGAATTTATATATATATTCTTTAAATACACAAAGAACAGGGTCTTGAATATTCAATATTTAAAATTCTGCATTATTTCTAGGCCACTATTTAAATGTATGCAAATATGTGATATTGACCATGTTAAGTCAAATGGTCAGATTTTCCTTAAGTTTGATCCCTTCCATTAAAACGTGTTCACACTGTGTCAGAGATTTCCCAGAGGGCCAGAGTGAGCAGTGTGCTCAGCATTGGCATTTGACATTGACTGTGTTTACTATTTCACGTGCGTTTGTTTCGGTTTATGTCCTGACTCCACCCATGTCATATGATTGGTTGTGTCCTAATCATTCTCATCTGCTCCTTGTTACCTCCTCGGATGAATCTATATATTTAAACCCCTCGTGTATCTTTGTTGCCCGCGGAGTATTGTGTTTCGGTGTTTACCCGCCAGAGCCTTACCGAGCCTTCATTCTTTGTCCGCGTTTCATGGATTTCGTTCCTGTTCCTTGTTTCTCGCTTTGCTCCTTGTCTATCCTAGTCTATGTTGTTTGTAGATCACCTGACGCTCGCCTGTTTCTGGATGTTGAGATTGCCTCATGTTTTGGATTTGTCTGCCTGCCTCTCATTAAAAGCTTTAACTGCACTTGCATCCGTCTCCACCCTTGTTTACATGACACATGACATTCACACTTATGCAAACTTTTCATTAAAAGAAAAGCAGGGAGCTTACTAAATACTAAGAATTGTTTTTAATTCATGTACATATTTCCAAGATTCCACTTTTCACTCATGTTGTTTATTATAATATTATTTGTTATGATTTCAAAAAAAAAAAAATTAAATTGAAAGGAATGAAAAAGAGAAGCATTTCCACTAGTAGTCTCAGATATTTTGGCCCCCACTGTACATCAAACAAATAAGTAAAAATACTTTAGTCCTGTGTACTTGATAGCAGTGTACAATTTGAATCGGTAACTACAAAAAGTACATATTAGAGTAGGTTAGAGATGCTTAGAGATCTTAAGTTGCACTCGGGTACCTAATTTACTGACTTGTGACTTGACTCGCAGTTCAGACTTATAACTCACTCAAGATTTTGACCCGAAATGTGACTCACTCTTCAAACCTTGACAATGATTCGTGACTCTATTTACGAAACAGAAATATATCGTGATATTTTGGAAAATACTATTCAGATATATTTACCAATTTCTGTCAGTATATGTAAAATGTCTTCAAAATATATTTACATGAAATATAATGTGATCTAAAGTAGAGATAGCGAATACAGTGCATTGCATAAGCATTCACCCGTGTAGTGAGGCTTGAATTGGACTCACAGCTTGATAGAACTTTTTATACACTGACCTGTGACGCATGTTTTTTCAGTTAAAAGCTGATTTCTTGCCATCAAACATTAAAAACACAACCCACTACATAGTCGAAATTGAACAGGATTCTAAATAAATAATACCATTGATCATACTCTTCTGTTGTGAGATCAAATTTCCGCAGTTCTGCAGATGGTGCTTCGATACTCAGGGAATCATCAGATTCAAAAATGCATTCAGGCTCAAAACTTGACTCGGCAACATGATTTGCCTCAACCTCACAAAAGAGCTCATAAGCAAATCAGATCCATACATTTGAATGAACAAAATGAAAGACAGCAATGTTATCTAGTAGTTGAAATGTGAAGATTTTTGAACAGCAGTGTTTCTCAGTGACAGGCCTTGCATTTGTTTTAGATCGTGGCTCTATTACGGAAATGGCCAGACCTGCCAGCTCTGCACGCTCTGGAGCTGCTAGACTATAGCTTCCCCGACCCCCACGTCCGCTCGTTCACCATTCGCTGCCTCAGGAAGTTGTGGTAGGTGCCATACGACCATATACTCTTCCGTCTTTTCACCGTGTTCACCTGCTGTCTTACCCACCTCTCAGAAGTGCTGTGCATTGAAATAGTTCCAGAGAAATACCACAGGACCATACATGTGGGCACATAGTTAATCGTTTGACTATTAGCTTTGTACAAGTTAGTGCAGAGGTTCGTACTTTTATAACAAAATGAAGAAGAGAAAGAAATCAAAGTTACAGTAACAAACAGGACAGCTTTTATTCAGATATTTGTCTGTAGACATTTTCTATATGTTTTGAATGATAGTCCTGTTGCCAATTTTTCTTTGTCATGAGGTGCCATGTTGAAGTTCCAGTGACCAGTATGAGGGAGTGTGAGAGCGATGACACCAAATTTAACACATCTGCTCCCCATTCACACTTGAGACCTTGTAACACTAACAAGTCACATGACACCGGGGAGGGAAAATGGGTAATTGGGCCCAATGTGGACATTTTCACTTAGGGGTGTACTCACTTTTGTTGCCAGCGGTTTAGACATTAATGGCGATGTGTTGAGTTATTTTGAGGGGACAGCAAATTTACACTGTTATACAAGCTGTACACTCACTACTTTACATTGTCGCAAAGTGTCATTTCTTCAGTGTTCTCACATGAAAAGATATAACCAAATATTTACAAAAATGTGAGGGGTGTACTCACTTTTGTGAGATACTGTGTGTGTGTGTATGTGTGTATGTATGTGTGTATGTATGTATGTATGTATGTATGTGTATATAAAATTGTGCTCCTTTTAGGACCACATATTGTCTCATTTGGTCTATTTAATCATCCCCAAGATGAGAACGATTAAACCATATACATAGTTTACATATCTAGCATGACCAGGCTGAGAAAAAGAAACTCCCATGCATCAGAAGACTTTACACCAGCATTACACCAAAAAAGTGTATGCACACTTTTATGGCAGCACTATAAAGTTCTGCTAAATTTGTTTGTAAATGTTACAGTTGACAGGTGAAATTGACATCATGCTCTTTGTCTTCATCAACAGTGATGACGAACTCTTCCAGTACCTCCTGCAGCTGGTACAGGTTCTGAAGTATGAGCCATACCTGGACTGTGATTTGACCACATTCCTCCTGGACCGAGCTTTGTCCAACAAGAGGATAGGCCACTTCCTGTTTTGGCATCTGAGGTAAACTTTTTCGCTCCTGAATTCTTCATGTTTCTTACATAGGCTGTTCCATTGTGTTTAAACGGTTTTATTTCTCCTGAAGGTCTGAACTGCATGTGCCCTCTGTCGGTCTGAAATTTGGCCTCATTCTGGAGGCTTACTGCAGAGGAAGCATCTACCACATGAAGAGTCTCATGAAGCAGGTCGGTAGTGATATTTTTAATACTGTGTTTCATTTACATTTATTCATTTAGCAGAAGCTTTTATCCAAAGCGACTTACAAATGAGGAAATGCATGCAAATACAAGCATTTAGTAGGTAGCTGACTAGGTAGGCTGCATTGTTGAGATGTTTCACTGGCTGCATTGTTGATAAAGATAAAGGCTGAGGTAAAGGCTGTCATTTGGAAGGCAGCATGTGGACGAGTGACTGTTATTTTGTCCAAAGTTGAAAGCTGCATTGTATGTACAGTATACTTCCTGTTGGAGGCAATCAACTATGAAAAAGAATGTTGCCTCAACTGTTTTGTTACTGTTAACCATCATATATGTAAACACTTTATGTTTTTAGCTATATATTTGTTCAATATAGATATCTGTAGCTATGCAAATGTACAGTCGAGTTCATAAGTTTATATATGCCTTGTAGAATCTGCAAAATGTTAATAATTAAAAAAAAAAAAAGAGCAAACACCTTTACCCCTTTCCAACAGTGGCTATATGATTCTAAGATTCATCTTTTCACACTGAGGACAACTGAGGGACTCGTACACAACTGTTACAAAAGCAAATATTCACCGATGCTCAAGAAGGCAACATGATACATTAAGAGCCGGGGGGTGTAAACTTTTGAACAGGATGATCAGTGTAAATTGTTATTATTTTGTTTAAAGATCTTTCTTTTTTTCATCTAATACTGCTAAAAGAAAAACAAACAAGTTGTAAAAACAGTCGTTGATCATCCAGGTAACAACACAGTATTAAGAATCAAGCGTATGTAAACTTTTGAACTGGTTCATTTGTGTAAGTTATTATTGAGTCTTTTGGACTTAATGTAAACATCCGTTATGTGAAATAGCTTATTTAAATTTTTTTATTTTTATTATTAACATCTTGCAAATTCTGTAAGGCGTATGTAAATGTCTGACCTCAACAGTATCTTATGCTGACTACATACTAGAAGTTATGACTTCTAATCATACTGAAGGGTGTCCCAGATATGATGGCTACTGAGGTTCCTTTTCACAAATGGCTGACAAATTAAAGCCAAACCAACACGAAGTCTTTAACCAAGCTGTTTGGCACACCACAAGCCACCAGAACAGTTTCAGTGTACCTTGGCACAGATTCTGTAAGTCTCTGGAGCTGTAATAGAGCACTGTCTAACATGTCATTCAAAAATCTCCCACATCTGGCTTGAGATCTGGTGACTTTGAAGGTCATTGCGTATGATTCACATCATTTTTATCCTCATCAAACCATTAAGTGTGCCCTGTGGAAAGGAGCGGAGTCATCTTGGAAGAGATCACTCCCATCAGGATAGAAATGTTTCATTATAGGATAAATTTGTAGTGACCGTTCCTCTAAAGTAGTGGTCACCATCCATGTTCCTGGAGATCTTACCTTCCTGAAGACTTTAGCTCCAACCATAATCATGCCCACCTTACCATCTAATCAATGCCTTATGAAGTTCTTGATCGACTAAAACAGGTGTGTTTGATTTTGGTTGGAGATGAAACATGCAGGAAGGTAGATCGCAAGGACTCAATCCACATCCAGCAAAATGCATCAATATAACAGATCCACAGTTTTTTTTTCCCCTTTAATTTGTCTGTAGTGGTGGCTCATTGGTTAATGGTTACTTACCAGAAGCTCAGGGGTTCAAGGCTCAGGACCACCAAGCTGCCAATGGTGGGCCCTTGAGCACAACCCTTAACCATATCTGCTCCGTATCGTGGCTGACCCTGTGCTCTGGCCCCTTCTTCCTAACAAGCTGGGATATGCAACAAAAGAATTTCACTGTGCTGTAATGTATATGTGACAAATAAAGGCTTCTTCTAGTTAAAATGGGTATATCTGAAGGCTTGTAGCTACTTCCATGCTACAATATTCTTCAGTATTTCTCCTAAGCAAGAATAGTACAGTTGCAGTCAAAATTATTCAACCCCCATTGCAAATCAGGTTTATTGTCAAAATTTACAGACATTCAGCTGTTTTAAATGAACAAAGCAAACAAAAGCAATTGAAATAGTTCAACACATTCATTTGCAGCAGCTCATAACAGTAAAAGGGTGCTCTACTAAGTACTAAAGATGCTTGCCATGAAGGGGTTGAGTAATTTTGAGACTGGAGAAGTCATTATAAGTTTGCACTTTCAGTTGAATTTAGAGAAACCACTTGAAGCATTCGTTGTGTTGAACTATTTCAATTGCTTTTGTTTGATTTGTTCATTGCAAACAGCTGAATGTCTGTCAATTTTGTCAATAAACCTGATTTTGATTACAACTGTATATGCATATGCCATTTAACTGCCAAATGCATATACTGTAAAGCAACACCTATGTTCTCAAATAGATACTAGAACACTGTTGTATTGAATTTATAGAAATGATACCGCATGTGCTGTTTATCAGTGAGGCTGCAGAAAGATTTCATCTCCCAAATCTCAGATCTTAGTCTCAGCATTAAAGCGACAAGAAGGTTTTCATCTGCACAAGGCTTAGAAAAAATATGCATGCGTTTATCTCCAGTAGACAAGATTACTGTAATAGCCTCTTTACTGTTCTTCACAAAAACTCCCATCAGACTCCATCAGACTGCTGCCGTCAGAATATTCACCAGGACAAACTATGTAAACAAATGACTTCAGTACCATTACTTAGATCCTTACACAGACTCCCAGTCAGCTACAGGACTTATTTCCATGTTTACTTCCTGTTTTTAAATCATTAAATGTCCTTGGAGCTAAATTCATCTTAACTCTGATATATATATGGTGTGTACAATATCAGTAGGGTCTCGTAAGCTAATAGTGTTCGGAATTAGCACAAAGCACCGTGGCTAAACCTATTTCAGCTACTATTGTGCACTCAAGCTTGTCCCATAAGATGCCAGATACACACCGACTTTGATCATTTTCAAATTCAGACTGAAACATTTCTGGTCACATCTGTGTTTCAAAATAGCTAAGCAACGGCTCTGCTCCTTAAGCACGTCAGCATTAAATTTCTGTTTATTTTCCTTAATTCTGATACAATTGACCTTTATTTGAATTATTTAAATATTACTTATTGTTTTGTTAAATAACATGAACTGGGTTTAAAAAAAAATTGTCATGCTGAATCTAAATTTCCTCATGTATGAAGTTCTGCTATATAAATATAAATGCCTTGTTTTGCTTCTGATCAGTAAAACACTATACCGTTCAAAAGACTGATGCATCGTATTGTGTTCCGTCATTACAGAATGAGGCTCTGAGTAAAATGAAAGCTCTGAATGACTTTGTGAAGTCGGGCTCTCAGAAGTCGGTATCCAGGTCGCAGATCACTGAGGACATGAAACTGTGCATTAAACAGGACACGTACTTGGAGGCGCTATCTGGTGTCGTGTCCCCCCTCAACCCGAGCATCATCCTCTCTGAAATCTGGTACAGCTCACATTTAACACTGCCTAGGACGACCAAATTTAGAGTCTTAAGTATTCTGCATGAAAATAAAAGCAACGTGCTTACAGTATTACATATAGAATCATTATTACATTACTGATATTTCATAAAGGATTTCTGGATTTCAAGATATTCCGATGAGTTTACATGATTTGTGCAAAGTGTTTATGAAATACTAGTTGCACATGCTGTTTCGTGCGAAGGCTCAGCTGTTGAGTAATTTTGCTTTCCGTTTTTTAACAGATGACACTAATATCTAAACAGTCACTCTAGCAGTGGTAGTGTCTTGAATCGTGCATAAAACACTTGTATACCGTATAAGAAGAACATAAACAGCGTGCTTTTGAAAACAACAAGCAGCAGATTAAAGCAGTCATTGGCGACTGCGTATAATTCATATTATACCTCTGTGTTGTTGAATTCTCAAATCTGGCTGGTCAAAATGTGTCATTTATTTATTTATTTATTTATTTATTTATTTATTTAACAGCATCTTTTACAGCAGTTCTGGCTACAAGGCAAATCACAGGTTAATTTTAATACATGTACACTATGTTATCATTTCTATAGAAACAATTAACCCTGGGCCTTGTATGCTGGCTGCTCAACAGATTTTTTCCATAATGGAAAATGTAACTATAAACTGATACAAAATCTAATGTTTCTTTATAAACAAATAACAATATATTGTTGCCAAACTGCTGTGGTATAAGAAGAATAAGACTTTGGGGCTTGCTGTTATAGGAAAATAATCTATAATAATAATATTGAGGTGGTAAGAGCTTCATCACACCACCATGGCATTGATTATTTTGATTACAGCAACACTGTAATAAACAACACTTCAACAGGGGAGTAGCTAAGAAAGCATGTCACCACAATTTTGTTTTGTGGTGAGTAAGGTATGATGAGTATGTACTGTTTTTATCTACAGTAAATAATTAAAGTGTGTCTGTGGGTTTCCTTTTTGTTTCTTAGCACGGACAGCTGTAAGTTTATGGACTCTAAGATGAAGCCTCTCTGGCTGATGTACAAGAACAAGTGTGTACAGTCAGACACTTTGGGCATTATCTTCAAGAATGGAGATGGTATGCAGGAAGAAACTTCTGTTTTCTTGTAAACAACCATCCACTGGAGTTTTTAATTGAAATGCACCCTTAATGACTTTGTGCTGCTTTCAGATCTGAGACAGGATATGCTAACCCTTCAAATGATCCAGCTAATGGATATTCTGTGGAAGACAGAAGGGCTGGACCTTAGGTTTGTAGTTGCTAGTGAAATATCTGCGCTCTCTCGAAGCTCCTGAACTCACTGTATGCTTAACTATTGAAGATTGAAGATAAAATATACATAAATGTCTTCTAAAGCTGTCAAGCATAGTCTGTGAACACATTATACTGAATCTTCCAATCTTTTTCTGTTTTTGTGCTCCGCGTGAAACAGAATGATCCCCTATGGCTGCTTGTCTACTGGGAATAAAACGGGTCTTATCGAGGTGGTGAAAAACTCAGACACCATCGCAAACATCCAGAGGAATAAGAGCAACAGCGCTGCTACTGCGGCCTTCAACAAAGATGCTCTTCTCGACTGGCTAAAATCCAAGAACCCAGGGTGAGTGTATCACCCTCAAACATTTTCAGTACACGCTATAACTGCTTGCTAAGAATACATAAGTGAGATGTGCACATTTAACTCGGCTAACCACTTGGCATGCACTGTTTATCAGTGTTACTGCTGAAAGCAGCTCTCATACTTTGACTCACAACTAAACCGCAGTTTGTTTATGAGTGTGATCACTGAAATACTCTGGAGTTCACTGTGATTATTAAAACACTATATAGTTAAGAAGATTGTTTTTTTTTTTTTTTTTTTTATCATCACTATGGTCATTAAAACACTATTTATTTAAAAAGATTGTTTATGATCATTCTGTTTAATAAGACACTATATAGATTTTTTTTTTTTTTTAAAGATCATTTGTTTATGATCACTAAAACACTGTTTAGTTAAAAAGATTGTTTATGGTCACTGTTCACTAACACATTATGTAGTTAAGCGACTGTTTGTTTATGGTCACTATGATTACGAAAACACTGTGGTTAAAATGATTGTTTATGGTCACTATGATCACTAAAACTCTATGTAGTTAAAAAGATTATTTGTTTGTTTTTTTGGATTATGGTCACTGTGTTCACTAAAAGTTTATGTAGTTAAAAGATTGTTTATGATCATTCTGATTAAAAAGACACTACATAGATAAAGCAACCATTTGTTTATGATCACTAAAACGGTATGTAGTTAAAAAGACCATTTGTTTGTAATCACTACGAGCACTAAAACAATTTGTAGTTAAAATGATGATTAACGCTCGCTAATAATACAGTATGTAGTTAAAAGATAGCTTGTGATCATTCTGATTATTAAGACGCTACAGTATATGGAGGAAAACAACCATTTGTTTATCACAAATACACTATGTAGTTAAAATATTATTTATGATCGTTCTGGTTATTAAGACACTATATAGATCAGTTTGATCACTAATACACTATGTAGTTAAAATATTGTTTATGATCGTTCTGGTTATTAGACACTATATAGATCCATTTGATCACAAGTACACTATGTACTTAGAAAGATTATTTCTTTGTGATCAAACAGTACTCTGTAGTTAAAAACACATTGTTTATGATCATTAAAAATACTGTGTAGTCACAAATTGGTTATGATCAAATATGTTGAAGATGATCAATACATTTTTATATAGTGAAACGTATATTAATTTGGCTGTGAGAGTAAAGCAGGCATTTTAAGTATTCTCTGCAACGTTTATGTGGGCAAACACTTGGTTGAAAAGAAACCCTTCAACCGCACTGCCACTTGGCTGATCTGATTGGAGACTCTCTGACTAAAGCATCATCATTTTTGTTAACCGCATAGTCATATTGAGAGTCACAGTGGCAACAGAGAGCAGAGATGCCAAGGCATGTCTGTCCTCAACTTCTTCCTGCAGACTCTATTGTGCAGATGCTCCAAGCCAACCAGGAAATACTATCCTGTGCAAATCCTGGGTTGATCCGGTTGGTCATGTCTAGTACACCTTCAGTGGTAGGCATCCTTATCCTTATCCTTATGTTTATCCTTATCTTTATCGGATGCCTGAACCAACTCAACTGGTTCCTTTCAACAGCTCTTTCAGCTCTGAGCTATTCATGGACTTCCTCCTCACTCTAAATGTGATATCACTGAAATCGTGTCAGTTTCTTTTGGTCTCTGCGAAAGTCCCTGACCATTGGTGACAATTGTTATGCATAGTGATGGCTCAGCTCACCACTTATGGCTTTTCACCAGTGCAATACTGCTACCACCTGAACAAGCATGGCATAATGCCAAGATTAAAAAGACAGTTGACTAGAAATGTACAGGAACCAAATGACTCACTGCATTGCAAAAAAAACAACATCTATATAGCAAATGCAAATACCTTGAATATAGTCACATTTCTCTAGTATTTCCTATTGTAAGGTTATCATAAACCAAGTATAAAATTATTAAACCTATTTCAAGCCATTTGTACTCATTCCAAACTTGAAATAGTCTTGTTGTATTGGCAGATATTCCATTTTGCTCATTTTAAGTGTTTATTTCAAGAAAGATGCAACATGATCTGCCAATAGAATGAGAAAACTACAAGCTTGAACTGAGTAATAGTGTCCAGAAATGGGTTTAATGATCTTATATTTGGTTTATAGTAATCTTATAATAAGAAATTTGACTATATTTGACTATATTCAAGATATTTTCACTTGCTAAGATGACTTTTTTTTTGCAGTGTGTAGTATGCCAGGAAGCACATGCTCCTTAAGCATCCTGTGGAATACCTGGATAAGTCCAGAAAGTCCAGAAATACATGTAGACATGTAGACTGGATAGAACAAATCAGATTGTCTAAATACTTCCTTGATTGTTGTCTGTATGTACTTTACATTCAAGTATATAGCAGTTTAACTGTAAGGCTGTAGTGAATTGGCAGATGTGCCACTTTGCAGTATAATGCAGGGTTCCTTGACCTGTTCAGGCAAGATGAATCAAACGAAGTCTGAAATTCCCAGCACTCATACACAGCTTTCAGTTTTTTAGCTTTCAGTTTTAGTGGTTGAGCTGTTAGTTTACTGTGCTCTATTCACTAGCTTATGTCATTCCTTACCCGGTCTCTCTGTGTATGTGGGAATGTGTACGTGCACATGTATACGTACAGTATATGTACACTACACTATCTTATCTTTTTGCAACTTTGCTTAAACACACATATCTCATTGCTTTGTTTTTTCCCTGTTGGTAGTGGATGTTGAACGGGAAGGGCATTGATTGCTCCTATGAAACAAGAGACGTATTCCCATTATAGAAGTATCCAGTCTGCTCCCCAGAGACAGGGCTGATGTGAAGAAAGATCCCCTGGCTCGTACTTGCTGTAATAGCTCTGCGTATTTCATGCAAATGTGATGATGTTGAGTGTTATCTATTATTTATTGAGCATTTGTTTATGGACTGAGGAAATGATGTGTCGCATGTGACATGTTAAATAATTTAAATAGTGCCATGATGCATAAGTTATGATGCTTGTTTTTGAATACTGTATTCAGGGCAGAAGGTGAGGTGATGTTTTAATTATGCTTCCCGGCTGCAGGTGAATTTGCAGTAAACAGGGAAACAGTCATGTGTATGTAGTGACAGACATAATGAATTCAGGGTAAGACGTGGTCTAGAGTATGTGAGGGGCCGAACTCAGAAGGTTGACTCATTAAATTTTAAAGTTGGAGTTGCGTATTTAAAAAAAATTATTTCCAGTGAACCAAGAATTCCCTTTAACTTCCACTATGTGAAAACCTCTAGGTGATAGTCTATCTGATAAGGTGAAACAGAACTTCCTGTGACTCAGCACTTGTGTATGCGTGTGCAAATATGTATGTGTGCCTGACACAGTAAAAAAAAAAAAAAAAAAAGTATTACTTATTTACTCAAGTATCAGCACTGACTCCCTGTTCCTGGCAGTGTCTTAGCTTGTTGATATCTTTGGACTTTGGCCAGCCTGCATTGTACTGTACATTGCTCAAGATAAATGCATGTGCAAAATGCCAGGAATGTAGAAGTAAGCATAATGAAATGGTGCCTTTTTTGCCAACAGGGATAAACTGGATCAAGCCATCGAAGAGTTCACACTGTCTTGTGCAGGCTACTGTGTAGCTACTTATGTTTTGGGAATTGGAGACCGCCACAGTGACAACATCATGATCCGGGAGAATGGTCAGGTAGGAGGGAAATATGTAAACAACTTTGAGTGATATGAGAGGTGTAACGGTTTTCTGCAGTAACATTGCACACCACAAGGAGGCACTATAGTGCAATATTGTATAAACAGATCAGAATGGGAAAGCACATCATGTTCTAATAGTCGTAATGATATTAATACTTAATACTGTTTTGATTGGACAAAATATTTTGATTGGACAACATCAACATGGCATCAGGCTTCAAGATATATTCTAACAAATGGCCATAGTCATGTTGTAGACCACGCTTGTTAGCCTTAAAGCTCATTTTTTGCTGCTTCGTGTTAAGTGCCTGCTTGTTTCACCCGTAAATCTTTCTGTCCTTTCTAGTTATTCCATATAGACTTTGGACATTTTTTGGGGAACTTCAAGGCGAAGTTTGGGATTAACAGAGAACGTGTGCCTTTTATTCTGACTTACGACTTTGTCCACGTCATTCAGCAGGGCCGAACAAACAACAGTGAGAAATTTGAACGGTTAGTACCTGAACATGCTGGTTAAACTAATTCAATTACACGGTTTGTTCTCTATTGGCCCTATTGGGTGTGATGGAGTCCAATAAATGGCTGTAATTTCGCTGTAGAATAAAAATGTTCTGCAGTGAGGTTCTCTCATTTTTTTTTCTCATTTCTTAGGATAATGATCTTAGAACCTCTCATGGAAGAATCCACTGTACATTATGTTCTATGTGCTGATCTAGATTAGTCCATGGCAAACATGACTTCTCTACTCAAAACTCTACAATTATCACACATTATGTTGCTCATCTGCACACACATACTTTTGCCAACCCCTTATTTTTGAAATCAGAAGAAATGGTCTTGCAGAAATCGAAGCTGGTATACCCCTTAACCTTAATGTTCTGTTAAAGAACACTTCTATACTTAAGCACAACAGTGCTCTTATTGGGAAATTATTAATAACATAATGTGTGATGTGTGATGTGTCCCGGTGTAAAGTGAGTTACCACCCAAAAGTTGATTGTTTTCCCATAACAGCATGAATAGTGTGTTATTCCTCTTATACCACAGCAGTTACAACTTACTGACGGTTCCAGTGCGCTGGCACTGGATACTCCTTCCATAAATGTTTAATAAACGTCTTCTTACAGAAAGCTTCACTATAATCAACATTTATACATTTTTCTTTGTAAAATAACATGTTTTTAATCTGTTTATTATTAGTCATAGATTATGTGGAGCATCCATGTGAATACTTGTTAATTAGCTGTTACTATAGAAATGATAACATATTAGAATGAGTGCATTCATATAAACATGTGATTCGCATTACTGTCAGAGCTGCTATTATAGAAATTAATCAACACCTTCTAATGGAATCGAGAATTCAATTTGTGTGTGTGTGTGTGTGTGTGTGTTGCACAGTTTTCGTGAGTGTTGTGAACAGGCCTATAAGATCCTCTGTCGAAACGGAACTCTTTTCGTGAACCTCTTTGCCTTGATGAGAGCTGCAGGACTCCCTGAGCTCAGTTCCTCCAAAGACATTCAGTACCTAAAGGTAAGAGCCAGTAAACTTGTTTAGTTTAAAATAAAAAAAAAAAGCACAATTGGATGTATGCTGGTGTTATTTTATAGTGGACAAAAAGTGGAAAAAATGTATTTATTTATTCAGATCTTTAATTATAAACAAGTATAAAGCCATTCAGGTACTGAAAATAGGTTTATATTGAAACATTTGTCGATGGATTTATACAGTTGCGGTAGAGAAGAGCTGAGCAGTTAAGAGGTTAGGGCCCAGTACTGAAAATTGATACCCTGATTATCAGGGTAACTTGAAGGCCTTAACCACTGAATTACTACCTTAAAAGGTTCTCTTTGACATCATGAAACAGACGATGATTAGTTTCTGGTTCCTCTCAAGGTTTCATACTGATGGAGGTTTTCCCTTGCCATCTTTGCCGCTTTATTCATTAACAATTGAACTGAATTGATTGAACTGAAAGTATTTGAAATGAATTGAAATAAATGGTAACGATGTAATGTTTCTGGATCATTCCCAAAGGATTCCTTAGCACTCGGCAGATCTGAGGAGGAAGCACTGAAGAATTTTAAAGTGAAGTTCAATGAAGCTCTGCGAGAGAGCTGGAAGACCAAGGTGAACTGGATGATGCACACTTTTGCCAAAGATAACAGATGAACTCTGGCATGTTGAAGCAGAGGCTTTGGCAAGCCGTTCGAATCGAGTCCCATTTTGAAGCCAGGATTTGAACCAGTTCCAGAACTAGTTTCTTGTAAAGTGGAAATTCCTCTGTTGTCTGTGTATTTTGCTTTGTTAAATTGTTGGCGTCTTCACTGCAGTTCAGTGGAGGACTCTAGCTACGAAATGGGGAATGTCTGAATTATTTGTGAGAAATGTAAGAAATTCTACAGCTCATAATTGCCGCTAATTTATCCTCAGTCACTGACTTGATGCTTTGTAAGGCACTGGAAAATGTTTTGAACTCTGAATATGAATATGATCTGAAAGAATGCATGTATTTATGACTATTAGTTGTACAGAAGAGATTGACTACTGGCCAGGAGAAAGAAACACGTTCGGTGTTTCATAGAGTTTACATTCCATCTTACTTAAAGTTTTACTTTATCGATTTGTACTTGAATGTTTTGGTTGTAAATATTCCTTATTTTGTGACTTGTATTTTGGTATTTAAAGTTTTGAGCAGTATTTTTTAATTACATGTATAAAGAAAAATCATGAGATTATTCATAGTTATGGATACGAGACAGCGTTTGTATTGGGGGGAAAAGCAGAACTGAGCCTGAAATGTTTTGTGTCTTGGATATTTGTGACCTGTGGAATGAGATATTTATTAAGATCTAAAGAGTTTCTGCACATGTTCTCCTTGTGTACTTGTGGGTTTCCTTGGGGTTGTCTAGTTTCTTCCCACCCCCAAAAACATGCCATTGGGTTGATTAGTTATGTTAAATTGCCCTTTGGTGTGAATAAGTGTGTGCGATCCTCTGCACTGTACCTGTGTCCTATTCTTGGTATTTTCTCGCCTTGTGCCCAGTGATCCTGGGATAGGCTCCGGATCCACCATGACCCTGACCAGGATAAAGCGGTTACTGAAGATGAATGAATGAATGAACAATTTACGGTCTGTTGTCCAGACACGTGTTGGCCCAGTATTTTCCACAATTTGTTGGCTGTGTATGCACTCCACAAAGACAGATCAGTTTAATTGATCTACCTCTTTGGTAAACATCAGGGCAAGGCAAGAAATAAGTTTTTTGTCCTGGAAGTTTAGAGATTTGTTAGTGGTTGGAAACAATGTGCCTACGTTTGAGATTAACTGCACTCAAACACTTTTTTGAGCTACTTTTGTTTGTGTAAAATCTCACACTTCTTAATATTTAAGTGCAGCTATGTATATTTGATGTTTTCATTTTGATTCATTTTGATGTTCAGATTAAATCTGCTTTATTTTCATAATGTTAGCTGTAATGAACCAGATGTACCCTCCTATGACCTGAATGTCATTAAATGTGTGTCGGTGTTTGAGCAGAAATGTGGGTCTGTGGGCCAGAAAATATGACAAACACTCCCTGCATTTCAATATTGTTTTTACCACACCCTTGACAAATTTCCTCTCAGAAGTACATGCTATAATTCACAGCACTGACCACTTGTAAAGTATAGGAGGATTGTAACAAAGCAGATTTTTCATAACATTGTACAATGTACGCAAGGCAGTCTATTAGTTTACCTACATACAGGCATATTGGCTTGCTAGCTGGTGTCCTGATTAGCTGTTTTGGTAACTAAATATACCAATAAAATGTAATAATAATAATAATAATGATGATGATTTCTTTGGTGACATTTTCTTTAAACAATATACAATTCATATTAACCCACTGACTAGCCTTGTGATAGTAGATTCTAATGTAGCTGTCTAATTAACTAGCTAGCTAGCAAGAATGATAAGTAGCCAGGATGCTAACATGCTATCAGAATGAAACCAAGCTATGTTCCTGAATTTTACAGCAATTTTGACCTAATCCCTTAGAAATCCAGGAGCTCTTCTAACAACTTCTTGTGTGCTAATGAAATATTTAAGCAGCGCTACAGATTCTGTGGAAGATTCAGTGGAAAGCCGAGAATAGTACGATCTAAAGCAGTATTGAAATTCAGGATGAGTCACTTCAAATGATCCATCAGTCACATGCTTCTCATCAATCTCATCACTTTCTTTGTATTAAAATGATGGTGGCCAAATCTAATTGTTACAAATGTGTAAATGTTAAAAATACAAAAAGCAAACAAAAACTAAAAATCCACAGGAACACGTACTGCATTCTTATTTATTCATCAGCTATTTAATAAAAATGATGGCAGAAAAGGTCTGGGACTGGAGTCTGTGGTATTTTGGTTTTCAGTCATGTTAGGCATTATCTGTGCAAGCCTTGCTTACAAGGTGTTGCTAAATGTGCAATGCATTGTTTGTTAAAGAAATGCTTTAAATGTCATAAAGGACAAAATTTCCTGATTCAGTGTCTAGTATTTTGTTCATTCATTCATTATTTATTTATTTATTTTTAGCATTTTATTCTAATCAATGTAGTGGGAGTTTGAAATGTCCAATGGTAGATTTCATTCCATTCAAGTTACAGAAAATATAGAAAAGTACAACATCAATCAGATGTCATTTAAATGTCCAGTATTGGGAAAAGCATATACATCCCCTCCGAATCTACTGGAACATCAAGACCAATTAATTTGTTTTTGCTGTAGACTTAATATGAGAAGAGAGTTTAGAATTTCATATTTTATTTCCTGGTATTTATATGTAGATGTGTTAAACGACATAGAACATAGCACATTTTGTATCAGACCACTCAATTTTTAGGTAAGCAAAAATATTGGAACGTGTGAGTGACATGTTTCTTGTTACCCAGGTGTGTCCTCTTAGATTGATTTGTTTAAACATTAAATAGCTCTGAACATATACTCTTGGTTTTAGCCATAATCTTCACCTGTGAAGACTGTATTTGTTGTTAAAAATGCTAAACCAACATGAAGATCAGAGAGCGGACTATGGGAGAAAAGCAAGCCATTTAGAAGCTGAGAAAAGAGGGAAAATCCATCAGAGGCATTGCACAAACATTGGGCATAGCCAAGACAACAATCTGGAATATCCTGAAAAAGAAATAAACCACTGGTGTACTGAATGGGACGACCAAGGAAAACAACAACAGCTGATGACAGAAACATTGTGAGAGCTTTAAGAAAAACCTGAAATCAGCGACATCGCCAACAACCTCCAAATGAATTGGTCTTGCCATTCCTATAGCGTTGGAGGGGACTGTAGAAATTACAAAGGATTTTATACTTTGCACTTTTCAGGAAACTTTGGAAATAAATTGGGGGAAAAGCAGTGTTAAAATGTTTAGTACTTAAATATGATCCATACATGACCAGTTTAGTTCCTGCCTGTTTTAGAGTTGATTTTGCCTTCAGTCTAGGCTTCAGTAAAGGAAAATCAGTCCTGTGGTGTTATTTTATGATAAGTATATAAAGTATATTAGAAATTATGTGACACTGTTATTGACATAAATAATGCAGAGGTGACAACATAAATCTTTGTATGAGTGCATTTTTTTACTGTAATTATTTTTAAGAATCTTGAATTATTATTATTACTATACATGTACTATACAGTACATGTATAGTACATTTACAATGACTTGAATTTACCCAGTTACTCTTTTTAGTTTAGCTGAATGTTTTCTGAACTTTATTGCTGTAGAAACTTTTAGTTCAAAGAACAATTGTTCTGTTTCTGGTGGCCTGTAATGGTAATTTAAATGGAATGTGTTTTCTTAATGGTTCCTGGTGACTAATCTATTTTTATGCTGATGGAAATAATCCACCCATGAATGAAAGCTCTGCTGGTTTCTTGTGGTATTTTAATACCAGAAAATTCCTAATGGAAAATTACAGGAATATGATCGAAACCAATAAGCCAGTTCCTATTATGGTTTATTACATGATAACAGCCAAAGATTTTTCTAATGGATTGTAATTTCTTTCCCCAGATAGGAGTGATGTTATGTGGGATTGTTTACTTTTACTCAAATGTTGGCTTCTTCCACCATTTTGCCACTACGTATCTACTCATTAAAATCTTGTACTAAAGGCTGCTGATATTATCAGGGTTGCCAGATCACAGCCAAATGGATCTACAAAGCCATCCTAATGGACAGACAGTATTACAAAGTCATAGTTTCATTCAATATTTATTTTACAAGGGTCCACAAACTGTCTCGTCTTACATATTATGATAAAAGAGAATGTCTATTATGAATGAGTAGAACCTTCATAAAGTAATGTATACAGAGGTAATATTGAAAAGGGAAGAAAAAAGTAACCAGTGCATGTTATGATATGTAAGGATTAAACACTGGGGAGTGCTGTTACAGGAAAATAATCCATTTTTATTAGCCCTAATCCATTATTAGCCCTAGATTATATAATGTGGTGCAGTGCAAATCCCTGTGAATGAGCTGTTACTATAGAAACGTATAAATGAAGTAAATTATGTATAAATTAAATAAAATGTAAGTCGCTCTGGATAAGGGCGTCTGCGAAATGCCATAAATGTAAATGTAAATGTAAACGGTAATGTATTAGAACAGCGAGCGCATTGATATATACCTGTGATTTGCCTTGCAGCCGGAACTACCTCCAAACTTCTGTTATAGAAAATTGACCAACATCTTCGGACCAATCAGAATCGAGGATTCAACAGCGCTGCGGCATAAACAGATATAATTAATCTGATTTATAATAACTCAAAATGTCTCAAATCCAAAATGTGAACAAACATCGCTCCCTAGTGGTGAACGCTTTGTAATACACTGCATAAACCGGTGCTGCACCTTTCCTTCAGTTCCCCTATTCCGCTTCATGTTCATTTTTACCACCCATATTCAGAGAATTGCTGCCAGAATTGGCTGTTTCTCCAGAGTCACGTCGGACAGTGGCCAATCAGCGCACAGCTCATGAAGACGCACTCCTGGTTGATCCTAGCGCAATGGGCGTGGCCTGTCGGAAAACGGGTGAGAAAACACACTGTCTCCGCTCCTTCTTTGGCTCCACTCGCAGCTCCCATCGATTGTCGGGGATGTGACCCCGGAACAGTACGCTTCCTTAGAAACAACTTAACATTTAAATAACGCAGAAACAAGGGAAAAATCCTGGACCAGGAGAGGTGAGTGAGAAAAGTCGGCGCGTCGGAACCGGGTTATTAAAACGACTGCTAGCAAGCGTAAATTCTGTTTAGCATTGAGGAGTCTATTAGCTTGGTAGCTTAGCTTAGCTAGTGAGTGTATGGGAACTTCATTGAAGGCTTTGTTAGAAACCACAGAGCGCTCAGCTCGCTTCATATAAAAATACTGCACAGTGGGTTTTTATTTTTATTTAACACCCTCACATGGTTATTTCAAATCTCTGCAAGAAGACACAGTGTCGAATCAGTGCCATAACGTTTAATTGTGTATTTTATTGAAAGAAAAACAAAAAGCTCATGTTTTTGTGGACATTGTTGGATAATGTGAGCAGTTCTTTATCCAGATGCTCAATCTTCAGCACTGCGACTCTTCACTTGAGGTTTTATCTCATTTTTGTTTTCAGTTTGAATCAACATAACAGTGCTGAAGCTTTCTGTTGAAGCTTGTATCCATTCTGAACATTTCAGTTGAGCCTTGATTGTTTCACACAGGGTTGGGTTGGCTTGGCTTGGTCAGTCATGGTTCAGATCAGGTAACAATACTCTGGTTATACAGTCATTACTCATAGGGATAGTCTGGAACATGAAGTGATCAGGAATGTCATGGCTTAATGCAACATTTCACGCCTCTCAGCACAGTGCCTAAGTGTTGATCAGAGTCTATTTTTGTGTCCCCCACACCCTCGAACCCATTGTGCATGTGAACACAACTGTCACGGTTACGGTTGTGGCTCACTTTCGCATAGGAAGGGAGATCTCAGCTGGGGGATCACCTGTTCAAAATACCTAATGCTGACGCTGGGGAAAGTTTTGGGATTGACTAAGCAGAGTGAGTGATGTGTGTGCTAGGGATGGGCGATTATGGACGGAAAACTACATCACGATATTTTCTCGTATTTATTGCGGTGACGATATAAATATAGTACCATGCAGCACTGTTTTTGGCTACAAGTCACACCTACATGCAGTCTTGAGAGACTCAGAAACACAAACATTGGTCTAAAAGTTAAACTGATTTTCTAACTGTTTAAACAAAAAAAGTTCAGATTGTAGATGTAGCTCCTCGTTTAACGATAAACTCCTCCTCGGCTTCACGTCCGCCTTCCGCCGTACTCGTTTTCACTCTGCACATGAGCTGCGAATGGGTCGCACACCAATACGTCATCAACTAGGCTTTATCGTTATTATGGGCGACTGTGGCTCAGGTGGTAGAGCGGGTTGTCCACTAATTATAGGGTTGGCGGTTCGATTCCTGGCCCACGTGACTCTGAAGTGCCCTTGGGTAAAACTCTGAACCCTAAGTTGCTCCCGATGGCAAGTTAGAGCCTTACATGGCAGCTCTGCTACCATTGGTGTGTGTGTGTGTGGGTGAATGAGACACAGTGTAAAGTGCTTTGGAACCGCTAAGGTTAAAAAAAAAGCACTATATTAGTGCAGACCTTTTACCATATTTTCTCTGGAAGTCTAATTCTTATTGTGGAGAACTTCTACCGGTATATCGCATACGATAAGATATCGCCTGTCCCTAGTGAGTGCACACTTAAAGTCCCCATCAAATCAAAATTGTTTCAAAAGTTTTGTGGCTTTTTGTATGAATATGTCAGCCTTTAAGGTTATCTATGAGGTAGTGTGCTCCAAAACAGTGACGAAATTCGCTTTTAGAAGATATATGCATTCAAAATGTACAGTCTCTCAGGTTTTGGTGACATCATTCTGCACTTCAGCTTCTCATCCGATTTTCTGTCCAATCAAATGCTCTCTAGAATCTGAAGTGTCCCGCCCCCGAAATTATATAAAAATCCGTCAAGTACGACTAAACACTATTGGCGATTTTAAAAAGGCTCCTGAGTTCCTGTTTTAGTGGAAATGACGTCAACACGCTGAGGAATGCTGCTCGTTTCAAGGTGCTTCATGGGGACGTTGAAGCAGGATCTTCCACGTTCAATATCGCATAGATAATGTCACCACCCAGCAAAAAAGTTTTCTTTTAAGAGTTCTTTGTATTTTCTTAAAATGTATCATTCAACACAGGCTGTGCTGAGATGATAATCATGCTTGTTTTGCTCTCTTGAATCACAATTGTTCATCGTGATTGTTCAATATTACAGTTAGGAGCAAAATCTTTTTTTTTTGTTTGTTTTTATCATAACATCATTTTATATGGATATAAAACAGTGTTGACACATTGTTGCCTCATAGATCCAGGGTCCTCGGTTTGATTCTGACCTGTGGTTACTGTCTGTGTGAAGTTTCTGTACAAGGTCTCCCTGTGTCCCCAGTTTTCTCCCACTAAACAAAATATTTTGGCAGGTGCACCGCAACAGTTAAGTGTGAGCGTGTGTGTGTGCATGATGTCTGCTTTGGGGATGTTCTTACCTCACGTCCCATGTTTCCGGGATAGGCTCCAGATCCACTACACCACCGCATAAATATAATCATGGTTAGATTTAAAATAATTGGCGGGGGAGGCACGGTTGTTTAGTGGTCATCACATGACCATGGCTTTGAATCCCACCTCCACCCTGTGTGCGTTGAGTTAGCATGTTCTCCCCGTGCCTCGGGGGTTTCCTCTGGGTTCTCCGGTTTCCTCCCCCAGTACAAAGACATGCGCAGTAGGCTGATTTGCATTTCTAACTTTTCAATAGTGTGTGAATGGGTGTGTGAGTGTGTATATGATTGTGCCCTGCAGTGGGATGGCACCCCGTCCAGGGTGTCCCCCGCCTCATGCCGAGAGTCCCCTGGGATAGGCTACAGGTTCCCTGTAACCCTGTGTAGGATAAGCGGTATGGAAAATGGATTGATTCATAATAACTGAATTAGACTTTACAGCATCGATCCAGACGGACAGTTATGACATCTGAATGGAGAGCTTGTGATTTACTTTTATTCATTTATCAGTGTAAAATAATTTTTTTTTTTTGATAAGGTTGCCAGTATCATAGTCGATTATGTTTAGTTAACTAACGAAGCCAAAAAAGCTGGGATCAAAAGTTGAAAAAGTCGGACTAGTTGTGCAGGTCTGACTGGGGAAACCAGACAAAGACTTCTCTTTAAGAATACATCAAAATACTGATCACATGATATCAAGATTTATTTAAAAATAATCCCTTTTCCTGTTTAGATGTAGGAATGTTTCCGCTTCGCTTCTCGTTCAGTCTGTTCAGCAAGATATGAAATCAGTCAGTCCAAAAAATAAAAAAATGATGAAATAGTGTAATAGGTTGTGGCAAGAATTTCCTTTTCGGCTTGTTTCTGTAAGACTGTAGCTCTCATTCCCTTCTCATGTCAGAATTCACTGTTTGAATTTGTACCCGCTCATTTTGTTTCATGTGCTGTAGCAGCTGCTACTAGACTATTATTTATTATGGCTGTGCTAATATTTATCTATAGCAGTCCTTAGGGCTGTGCCATGCCGCATCGTCCATGATATACCTGTACAATTCCTCCCCATGATAAGAATTTGTCATCCCGCGATACTGATGATGTAGTCGATGATGTGTTTACGCGCCACATCGTGGGCATCTCGCACGTCGAATGAGAACTCGTGTGATTAAAGGCGGAGTTCCAGTCGTAGATGAGGAAGAAGAATTAATCCCCAAAAAAGGAGCTTCCTCTGTAATATACAGTCCCTCCAGGATTTTACGATCGCAGGAATTAACACAAAATCAAGCAAACTCAGCTACATTCAGAGGAGCTCGCAACTTTTCTAAATTACCGCAGATTTTCCACAGGTTGCGGCCAAGACGCATCTTGTGACGTCGTCACAACGCGCATTCAAACAAAGCCCTCTTCGATTCACGTGTGTCGAACATGAGTTCAGCTTAAAGGTCTCATTTACCAACAAACATCACTGTGAATGACCGTGCGAAACAATTTTCATGTCGTCACTTATATAATTACCTCAAATAACACTATGAAATAATCGTGATCTAGTTTTACGTCTATATCGCTCATACCTAGCAGTCCTCCATGGTTTTGGATGTAGCTCCGGTTTAGGACTGAGCTCCGGGTTCCAAAACTGGGGCAGGTGGAGCTCTGGCACAGCTCAGCCTCCATGTCCCTGGAGGTAATGATCAGCTGTCTTTGTGCAGCAGGCTCAGGCGAGGCTCAAACCCCCTGCCATGCTCCAACATGCTTTATATGCTATGGGTTGAACCTCTTGCAATGAAGCTCAAACCTCTCTAGTTTCTCTCAGACACATAGCTACTAAATGATCCATGCCCTTGCACACTAATTATAGTTTAATGCAGTGTTTCCAACCAGGGTGCAGTCTGATGACAGCAGGGGTGGCGTGTAAAATCCTTCAAACGTTTCTAAAATGCTAAAATTTGTATAAAACTTTTAATACATACGATAAAAATCTGATGTCTGAAATAATAACACAGACACTGAAATAATAAGAGGGACACACACACATGCATAATAATTATATCCCTAAAAAATTATAATTCCCTCCCCCTCGCTGACCTGTCAGCAGCACGTCAACATCAGTATGCGTAACGTATGCGTGTGTTTTATCCTAATAATCAGCGTGTGACGATGCGTGTGTAGTGCAAAAGAATATAGACAGATTTCTTCTGGACCATCAACTTCATCCTCATGTAGCTGATGCTGTCTAGCATTAGTGTTTGTGTGGGGCGCAACTATTTATTATATATATATATATATATATATATATATATTTATTTTTCACAGGGTGCCGTGACTGAAAATAGGTTGGGAAACGCTTGGTTAACGCATAACCCTTGATTGAATTTTCTTTTGCTCTGACTCAATCTAAGTAAGAAGACAAACACTTGTGCGCATGCTATAGGAGCAACAGCTTGGTGTAATGGAGTATGATGCAAAGCAGAGTTACTGTTAACACCCTGAAGTTGATTATTTTCCTATAACAGCATGTCTTGATGCGTTTTTATTCCTCCTACACCACAGCGGTTTACTGATGATAATGACAATTTTTTTCATTTATTAAAAATAACACATTGTGCTTTCTAACCATTTAATGTCTGTTGTGCAAGACAAGTTAGTTCCTCTAATCACATCTCCTGTCCTGTTACCATAAAACCGGACAGAACAAAGACCTCTGTCCTGAAGACGTTACCAACCGTTACACAGTAAGCCCTGACACTGGAGACTCCTTCCATATGGAAAACGTAACCATTAATTATTTAATGATGTTGTTATAAAAATATATTCTACTTCCACGTTATTTGATAATGCATCTTTTTCTATATGTTTTGGCCGTCTGTCCACAATGGCTATGTTTACATGCACATCACTATTCCGATATGAATCGGATTTTAGCAATATTATAATTAGTATCGAGTCATGTAAGCGCCGCAATCCGATTGCCCGATTCACATTAAGACAATGTTCTCATTCACCAAACTCTGATTTCCACTCCTGGAACATGCCTGTATTGTTGCATGTAAACACTTTATTCAGAAAATCCACTGAGATATATGCGCATGCTCAGTCCGCAAGTACCTCTGAATAAGCTGTTCTGTAGAACTGATAACATTAGAGCAAGCCTATCGACATTATATAAAATCATGTGTTCTTTATCGTCTGAATGTACCGGTGTGTCTAGATAGACGATAAAACCCACTTCTGAAAGGAATTGTATAGCTTTCTGGAGGACAGTGGGGGGAAATAAGTATTGGAAGCGTCAACATTTTTTTTTTCAGTAAATATATTTCCAGTGAGGATATTCACATGAAATTTTGCATCTTGACACCTTGGTAAGGAAAAGCCTTTTTACAGACCATTATTTTACTAATGCACCTGATATTAATTTGCACAGATAGGGGCTATAATTACATAACGATTTCAAATGGTTCCTTGCCTTACCTTGCCTTGGAGAACTGCTTTTCCTTAGCGTGTTCAATCCTTTTTTTTCCCTGTGTCATTCCACTTTATTACACACAACTTTTTTTTATGGACTTTAATGTTGTGAATTCTTTATATTTCCAGATTTCTCGAGTTAATACCGATGTCTGGTGAAAATTTCACGTGAATCACCTCATTGGAAATATATTTACTGAAAGAAACGTTGACGCGTTCAATACTTATTTCCCCCA
The DNA here is from genome assembly GCF_001660625.3 of Ictalurus punctatus. Taxonomy (NCBI): domain Eukaryota; kingdom Metazoa; phylum Chordata; class Actinopteri; order Siluriformes; family Ictaluridae; genus Ictalurus; species Ictalurus punctatus. The sequence goes on from NC_030430.2 coordinate 19,275,660, forward strand.
CTGTATGTTTGGATTAGAAATCACCGTTGTATTGTGAGTTTGACTTTCTTTTAACTAAATTTTGTACAGATCAGTAACTAAGAGCTGACCGCTGATCATTCAGCTCGATTTGTTTTTTGTTCTGCACAGTGCCACCTATTATTTTATTCTATTATTTTGATCTCCAGGTGTTTTAGCTATGTTCTTTCTTTCCAATGCAGTCAGTGTAGACCCAGTTATTCAAATTGGAAACTCGGTTGTTTTTAACTGTTCTTTTTGCATGAATCCTGCACAGGCCTGTTATAGAGTGTAAGTGTTACTCTCTTTCTCTGTCTCGCTCGCTCACACGCTCTCTCTCTCTCTCTCTCTCTCTCTCTCTCTCTCTCTCTCTCTCTCTCTCTCTCTCAGCCTCGGCAGTGAAATCCCAACGGGACCAACTCACTGCAGTAGTGTTTCTATTGTAATTCATGATGAGTACTCAAGTGCAAGACACAATGTTACGTATTGCAGTTATTTTTTATTTCTCCAGTTAAAAATAACTGATTCTTATCAAATACATTCTCAGGACTCACACTAGTATCTCTGTATATCTTTTATTGCTGTATAATTAGTCCTATGTTGAAGAAAGTCATAACTCGGTGTGTAAATTCAAAAGCCTCCATAATGAATCACTTCTCTGTTATTTATTATATAAGTTATTTCCTTTTAGAAACTGAATTGATTATAATGATAATTAAACAGTGACCCAGTGGTCTGGATCTTCTAGTGGGGGGGGGGGGGGGAAGAGAAAACTATGATGAATATTCAATATATTATATATAATGTAATATTTGTCGCATTAAATAGTAGTCAGTGACAGGAAGTTGGAAGCAGTGCGGCAGGAAGGGAGTTTATGGTTATTTGGCATTTGGTTAAATCCCTCTACAGGGTCATGTTTCACATACTCTTCGCATACTGCTAACGACTCGTGACCTACTTCTCAGTCGCACTTTCACCATGTGCTTCATCATCATTGCGGCCAGATACAGCAACCATTGTTTTCGTACTGTACATACGAAGCGCTAGATTAGCGGTAGATTACAATACAATCTTTTCTCAAACATGTGACAGTTCAGCTGAAGCTTTTACCAGCTGGTGCTTGCTCTGCATCACGACTTGGAAGTTCCCTCTAAACACCGCTATAAAATTAGGGCTGCATTGATAAAGTATATGAAAAATATGTTTTAAAACCCCCTCTGTATATATTGGAGCAAAACAAGTAAATGAAAGTAGTATGCACAGTGTTGCTATAAATAATATACACACTGTATGTTAAGATTTATGTACATTAATGAAATATAAAGATGAAAAAGGATTGATGAAGGAGCCTTAAAAGTTTGTGCAGAAGTTACAGGGGTACTAGTAGCAAGATAATAACTGATCTACAGTGCCCTCAACTAATATTGGCACCCTTAGAAAATACGAGCAAAGAAGGCTGTGATAAATATTTCTTTGTTGTTTAACCTTTTGTTCTTTTGTTAATACAAGTCACAAATACTCTTCTCTCATGGATATCAAACAATTGCAAACACAACAGAGGTTTATGGAAAAAAAAAAATTAAATATAGGTGCGCAACAATTATTGGCACTCTTTTAGTCAGTACTTTGTGCTACCTCCCTTTGCCAAAATATCAGCTCGGAGTCTTCTCCTATAATGCCTGATGAGGTTGGAGAATACATGGCAAGGGATCTGAGACCATTCCTCCATACAGAATCTCTCCAGATCCTTCACATTTCGAATCAAATAATTTTGAGAAATGCACGCCGGACCAAATCCGAGGGGAAATGGGTCAACAAAGTTGTACACAGGTAAAGTATACTTGCTTTGCTTTAATTAATAAACGTTATTTAACATAACAGCCATTACGGGACAGATGTGTTACATAAATGCTTGATATGTAGTTTATGCAGGTTGGTGCTAAGAAATAGAGACAAACTCACAGTCACGTAATATGTTTACCTCATCAATGCTTTTATTTTTTTTTAAAAAGTCACTTTAGTAACAGTGCACATAAATTTGAACATTTTTTATTTTATTTTTTGCACTCTTTCAGACCCCTCTATTTTATTGGTGTATTAATAAGAGTTTTGTTTTGTATGCAAGGAGGAAGTGAAATTAAGAAAATTGTTATAAATAAAAAGTTTTGTTCAGTGATGGTGTTATCATTGTGTTAAAAACAAAAGTAAAACAATAAATAAATAGCAGTAAACATGCAAATAATTGGTATCGGTTATTAAAAAAAACATCAATATCGGTCGATCTCTAATAGGAGCATCATGGAAATTTTGACATCTGGAAACTGAGTTAATTAGGCATCCGTCCATTGTGACATTCATTGTTTGAGAAAATCACACTTTAAAGCCACAATTTTCCTTGGACTTCTTCAGACATACTGACTGGTTTTAATCATCGTGTTTGTTAGATGTTACTTGTTTCCTTATCCATTATCTTTGTAGGTAGACACCAAGGCAGGGTTAGGACGTAATTTTAAAAAAGAAATCCACTGTGTTATATTGTAATATGTTTTCATGAAGCAGAGGTGCCAAAATATATTATTCTATCTGTTGATTCTGTAGCATATGTGCAACAAGTATTATACATAAGGCAGTTGTTGGGAAACTCAATAGTGTATCCAAAATCTATTATTTTCTAACACTGATATTAAAAGAAGTATGTTTTATACCTGGTGCTTTCTTTCTACATGGTTTTAAAGTTAAACAGTCAGTAAAATTTTCCAGCACAAAAGAGATTTCCCCAGCACAACAGTTAAAGATCTCCTGTCCTATTTCCTGGTGCTGGTGTGTAGGAGAGTGTGGCTTTCCCAGCTGTTCCAGGAGGGATGACATGGTTTAGCTGTTGACAGATTTACTGTGTGCACATGATTAGCTTTTCAGGATGTGTGACCTTTATTTCCGTCTCATAACATTTTACTATTATTAATAACGACGCTATGTCAGGACAAACTTGTTCAGCTGAAAACCTCCCAATGAGTTTGGGAAAGTTGAAGCCATTTACCAAAAACAAGACCTACTTGGACAATTTTCTTCCCAATTGTATTACATGTGGCAATGCATTCCCTTTAAGGAGCAATAGTCGATTTTTAAAAGATGTGTAGAACCTGATAAAAATAATTTTTAAGCTGTAGGCTCAAGTCTGAAGTGGTGGAGAAAACCCATTTGGAAAACTGTTATAGCACGGAGTGCTTATTTGTGTTTACATGGGCCTCCTGTCAGCCATTGTTTATCTCTTAGAGAGTCGGGTAATGCACTGCAATGTTTCGATGAACCTCCTTTATATATATGTATGTAATGCTAGCTAACTCCTGAGCAGCTAACACCAAAGCTCAAAAGTTCATGAGACCTCATTAAAAAGAAAAGCAGGACAGCACAGGCACTCTTGGCCATTCTCATAAATCAGCATCATCTGAATTCTGCATGTTTTATAGAGTTATAACTTGGCTTTAGCTCTTTGAAAATGATGTGAAAAATATAGTCAAATTTATCTAGTGGTTCCTAAAAAAAAAAAACAGCGACAAAATTTCATGCGTAAAATAGTCATTATTGAGACATTTTCAAATTTTAAGCATTACTTTATAGACAGGAGTAAAATGATCTGACAATAGTATTAGACTATTGAAAGCTTTTAACAGGCTGAATAATATTATAATTGATTTCTAATAATCTCATATTAAAAATATGATTTAAATTTAAGATTTATGAATTTTTTTTTTGCTAAAACTTTTTTACAGTATGTCTGCATTCTTGGGATTTTGAAAGGAGGCTCCAGTGTTTTTAAACCTAAATTCTGACTTTTGGTCACAATTGCGAGTTCACATTCTCACAAGCTAGACGTCCACTTGACACAGTACCTGAAACGTGACTAAGTTCAGATAACGAGCACGCATTTGCTTCTGGCTTGTGTTGTCTTGACTAGCTGATGAGTATTGTCCTTATGTAGGGGTTCAAAGAGAATGATTAATGCTTTGTCGTTTCATTGTTTGTGACTGACTAAATGTCAAGTGGACCAAAAAAAAAAGAAAACCTGTTGAATAAAAACTTGCTTATAATTGTATTCCAAATTGTATTTGAGCTTTGTAGCTCAAATTCAAACTTTTACACTCTGAACAATACAAGTATTAGCATGAGACAGACATGAGAGAGTGTTCTACCAAAGCTCTTATGTAGCTCGATAATATTCTTATTATTCAATATTTGAACACAGGAACAGTCATTCTAGTTCTGCCTGAAAAAGTAGTTCCACCTTTTAAAGGATAAATTATTCAGATTAAGATTTTATTTTACAAATACATCCTTGTCATATTTTAGTCCTGATTTCCATGCTGGAGTTTAATTTTTGCGATTGGTAGAGAGCCCCAGCCCCAAGCTCAGCGACTTGGGGTTTTGTGCATACGCCCTAGTGACCAATCGTGCTGTTAGAGCAGTTCAGAGATGCAATGTTGGTTGATGCTTCCACATTTTTAAGCACGTTTGAATTTCTCAGCGATGAATCTTATAGCGTGAGTGCCTCTACAACACATAGCAAGAACAGCCATGACCGACAGCCAATGAGAGTCGGAGAAGAAGCGGCAATAATATTGCTTCTATAAGAAGTTATTTGTCAATAACAAATATTGTTAGGAACAGCCAATAAAACAGTTCGTGGTGACCCACATAATAAATATAGCTACGTTTCTTTGCACTATGCCTCCATTTCTCTTTGCAGAATAGACGGTCATCTCTGCCCACGTCTCCCAAATCAATTCTTCCTCCACATTTTTCTTATATAGCTCTTTTTTTTTTTCACCCCACCAGTCATGAAGTCACATGATCGTCAGCTCTCATGTTTATTTTCGTGTTAAAAGTTGTTTATGATGAGTATTACAGCGATTCCGAGATTATGAAAGTGTAGTGCGGTATAGAAAGTTGTGTTTGTCAGTTCAGATAAAACTTCTGGAATTCTTCTCCGTGGGTAGGGATTTGTTTGAAAAACGTTGGCATGTTCCTTTAAGGCTCGACGTAAAAAGTCATGCTGACTGCACTAAATGCTTTGGCTGTATAAAGAGGCGAGCGAGTTACATGGTTGCAGGACTAATGTGTGACCTCTGTGACCCTGCCACATGCAAGACCTTATCACATTGCACTGACTGGATACTCAATGCTACAGTGCAGTCGATGAGTCCAGCTCTCGGCTTACCGGGGCTCACTGTGTAACAGATGCACTTTTAATGATCACTCGGCAAGTGACCAATCGAGTTGATGCCATTAGCCTCCAAAAATGTGAACATGTCCAAAGATTAGTATAGGTTGTCTCACTCAGCTGAGTCTAGTAGTTTCTCTTTAGAGCCGTCTTGTGTAAAGACCTATCCAGACAGGATTACATTTACATTTAATCCTTTTACAGGTCTTCCACTGTCACTGTTTTTCTCCGTCCTCTGAGAAAGTTACAGACCATATTACCTACTGGTTTTCACCAATCTCTGAGGTCTTCTGATCATTTTAGTCCCGTCGAGATGTACATGTCCTTGACTTTCTATGTTTGGGCGGGGGGGTATGACCGCTGCTACTTGCTGTATTTAGTCTGGTAATGCGTGTATCGTTGACCCTCACCCAGATATTAAATATTTTCTGAGTCACGAAAGTATTTTCAAATTAGCTGGAACCCTTGTTCACCACAAAGTGAAATAAGAGTAGGGCTTGAACTTGACATTTCTACAATACATGATGCGTGTCACAATATATGTAATTTAGCTATCAAACTGTCTGCGAATCAGTAGTAAAATAAACAAATAAAAAAAGTTAAATGGAGTTTGACGATACTTTTCTTTAATGCCTACAAAGATGAAAGATTTTTTTTTATGATGTCAAATCAATATCATCCATTCAGTACCATTTAATTTGTAATTATTGAAAATGTAAAAAAACAACAACAAATGCGTCACCATACCAACGATAACTCTGAAACGTGTATCGCGTAATCATTTATCGATATTATATCGCCCTTAGAGCCAGCGTCTCTTCTCTACTCCAGTGCTTCTTCGACTGTTTGCACGCCATGTTGTGAATGGAGCGTCAACATATGACCAACGTACCAACTCTTGTGGTCATTTAATAAAATTATTTCTATTACAGACGCCCCTGTGGTAAACTAACCCGATCCAAATAGGGTTTAAGCCGTGATTTATCTCAGTAGCTCAGTCTTTATGAGCAGTGTGAGTAATAAACTCTATAGCTCTAGTGGCTTTCCGGTTTAGGCGTTATTTATCTTTAACCCTAAAGCACTCTATCATTGGTACATTTCTTTTTATAGCACAGTAGCTCATCTTTGTTCCAGATTAAAAGGCGTGGAAAACTGTAGCCAGAGTGTGCGATATTAATCACAATAAACAGATATTTAATAGACTGATGTGCCACAGATCTCGCAATCATAACGGCACAAGCATGATCACGGCTAAGGGATTAAGTTCAACCCCTTCTCAGTTCGCTGCTTTTAAATTCTCGCATTCATCTGTTGTCTAATAGGTTTCTTATTCCTGAGGTTCATAGCGGATTATAGTAGGCTTTCTACTGATGCTTTGCAGAGGGGTTTTCCTGAGCTGCACATTGAAGTGAATTTTATTACTCCTGTTAAGATCAGAAGATTTTGCACGAGTAAACGTGTAAATGGGGGGGTTTTTTTGATTGTGTTTTTTTTTATTTTTATTTTTTATTTTTTTTTTTACAAGATTGTTTTTAGGTGCAGACTAAATGTTTTTTAAGGTGTCGCAAAGTACATACACATCAAGGCCACGTCATAGTTATTCATTCTTTATCAAGTAGGGGTGGAGGGTGTGAAGTGATTCGAAATATTATATCGCAATACCTGAAGACGTTTCTATCATACATAATATTCAATGCAATATACAGTAGGTTTGCTAATGAATTGCTAGCAGAACAGTAGTTACATTTTAAAATAAAAACTATGGAAAAATGATTTATATAAATGTTAAACGAAAACGTTTATGTAACATGTACAGTTATTTAACCTGGACAACAATTTGTATTGGATTTTAAAGCTGTATTATTAGATTTCTAAATCTAAAATGTCGCTGAGCTGAGCAATTAAAAAAGTAACTATAAAATGATGGGAAAATGGTAAAATGCTAAAAATTCTTATAGATTTAAAATGTTAGTTTTTTCAGTATAATTTTTAAAAATGTCTCTTTTATATATTTTCTTTTTTAAATAGAATGAATAAATGCATTATTATTATTTATAGATTTTTTTTAATGCATTACTACTATATTGCTGGCAGCTTGTCAGTAAACCTAATATATCAAGATATATCAGGATATAAACAATTTCACTTTGTAATCATTATTTAAAAAATACTTATAACACCAGCAATGTGTCCGAAAAGTGTTTAGTGAAATATTTTCTCTCAATATCATCATATTGCCCAGGGCTATTGTCAAGACCTCTAATAATATGTATACTGCATCTTTAATTGTGCTGCAATAAAAGCTCAAACAAGATTTGTTGCTTCTTCTTTCTTCTTTTCTTTTTTTTTATTTATTGGTTTATATTATGTAGTAGTTCATCTCCGTGAATACCAGTGCTATTTATATCTAATTTTCTTTCCAGAAGCCAGAATTTCCTGCTTCCTCTGCTTATTACAGGTCAGGAGTCACTCACGTAAAAAGTCTTTAGTTATGTCTGGTATTGTTTTGCCTGTCGGAAGACATCCAGAGCTTCAGAACTGTACTTTCCTCAGTGAGAGAGGAGAAGGGCACAGATCATCCTTAATGACCAGAACAGTTGTAGAGCAAAGATGAGTAGTGTTTGTTGCAAATCTTGCCTCCATTTTAACAAACACAGTATGCGTTTCGAAAGACGTCCACAAACTTGCTAGCTTACTGTAATTTCATTATACAGTGAAGGTCAGGCTTTGATCTACAGGCTGTCCCAAAAGCTCTGTATACACAGGGGAAATTAACATTTTTTATTTATTTTTTTTAGCAAGATGTCTTTCATACTTAGTTTATATTTTATATATGTTTCCCCCAGATCGCTTTAAGAATGCCCTTGACAAGAGAAGAATCTATTGAGATCATTCTCATGGCTGGATCGGGAAGCTGTCACAAGGGTCCCGTGGACTTTAACAGGAAACATGGCAAACACATCACACACAACACTGTCGCCAAACTTAACAAATTCATAAAGACTGGAAGTGTTTTGCGGACCAACCGAGAAGTGGAAGTCCACAAACTTCCACTGACGAAGGCACAACCAATGTGGTGCTGGCGAACATAATCCCCTACGTATGGAGACTTTTGGGACACCCTGTAGTTATGTGCTGTAGCAAAGTGAACATAAGCCTTAGCAATTCGGTTTCATCAGATTTGTACGGACTGCTCTGCTCTGTGAGTTTGCGTGGTCCTGTGACGGTACCATGCGTGGTCCTATGATGGTACCATGTTTCAAGTCACTGAGCTGTTCCGTATGACCCATTCTACTGCCAAGGTTCGGCTGTGGAGATTGCATGGCTGTGTGCTTGATTTTACCTGGCAGCAAAAGGTGTGGCTGAAATACCAGAACTTGGCAGTTAAGAGAGGTGTCCACATGTTTCTGGCCATGTAGTGTGTGTGTGTGTGTGTGTGTGTGTGTGTGTGTGTGTGTGTGTGTGTGTATATATATATATATATATATATATATATATATATATATATATATATATATATATATATATATATATATATATATATATATATATATATATAATATAAAATAAATAAATAAATTATATTACGGGTAACTGAGGCATACAAATTAGTAACAAAAAGGACTAGACTTCTTAATGGCAGAGGCATCGCTGTCGGTGGTGTTGAGTTGTACTTGTTTATTTCTGGAGATGACTAGAATTTAAAATGTTGCTTGCAGTTGATATACATGCACAAGAGAAATATATTTCAGTCAGAATTGGTGGAGGGTTTTCCAAGCTGAGACACTTTTTTTCTCTCTCTTTTTTAAATTTATTTTTATTTCTTTATTTATATTTAAATTTATCATTATTATTTTTTGATCTCTAGAATCCATCTTACCTAGTACAGGCCTGTCTGTCAGACTCTTCTCGTCAGTTTAGGCTACGTCCACATTAATCCAGATAGATCTGAAAACTGCATTTTCATTTTAAAACGCTCTCCGTACACACTGGCGTTTTCAAACGTTTTCCAAAAATTGCTCGTCCACACAGAAACGTCTGAAAACGCTTACATCCCTATACTGAGCGCACATAAAAACGTGGGAATCTTTGTCCTTCATCGTTTCTCTCCTGCGTTTGTTTGCTTTCCGTCTATTTAATTTGTACGAAGTGACAGTAATCTTTAACAACGCTATCAAAATGGATAACAGGCACAACAACTGCAGCCCAACATCGTCAACCATCTTGTTAGTCACATGACTAAAAATACGACATCGTTTTTGAATGTCTCCTTTTTCTCAGTCCACACTACAACGCAAAAACGGCGTTTTCAAATTGATCCAGTTGGGAGAGCGCTTTTGAAAAGCTCAGTTTTCGCTGGACAAAAACGCTGTCTCGGTGTGGAGGAGAAGCCAAAAAAAAAAGATGCATTTTCAAACGTATCCGGATTAATGTGGACGTAACCTTAGATGTCAGTTTAATTAACTTACACGTTATAAATGGTTGCCTACAACTCGTGTTGCATATCATGTTCCTGCTATGCAATATGCATCAGGGTTGAAATGTGTGTCGTTGCAATCAGACTGTGCTAGGAAGTGGACTGAGGTTCCTTCACAACAAATGTAACAAATAAAGGTTTTTTATTTATTTATTTATTTATTTATTTGGTAAAACTCATTAAGGCATATGCTTTTTATAAAATTATACCATTCACAAATAGCCATGATTTGAATGATTTGTCCATCCCTAGTCTGATTTTGCTACAATAGAGGAAGCACTCGAGCTTTCACAGAATATACGTGCAGCCTTTTAGTCAAACTGCTTATAATCTACCTGCTTGTAAACTTTATGAATTCATTTTCTTAGGGCCTGAGAATTGTTTTATAGAAAGACTTGTAGGCAGTGATTAGGGGAAAGGTGTTTCTGTGCAACTGCGCTGTGTCCTCATTGTGTTTTCAGCACACAGTGTACAAGACTCTGGTGTCTCTCTGAGCTGTCAAACTCGTCTCTTGCGCTGAGCCCAGACATGATCAAATGAGCAGGAGGGAAGGAGGGAGGTAGAGAGAGAAAAGTCTCTGAAGAGCTGCCTCCCCCCGAAGGTGTACCCAGTGTCTCAGCGGTGCAGAGATGACACGTCGGTCCCTCTCTGTCTTTCATCTCTCTCTCTCTCTCTCTCTCGCACTCACTCTCTGTGCCAGCATTCATCATCCCCCACTCCTGCCTATAAAATGCCAGAGATGAGAGCAGTTTTTTTTTTTTTTTAATGTGATGCAGTCTCTTTGACGATGTGCCCTTTGGTGACTTCTTCATACATAGCCTACGGATGAGATGTTTTTTTTCCTGGGAATTTTTGTTTCTGTCCTGCTCATTTTTTAAATAAACATCACAACATGTTATGCCCTAATGAGGCGATCCAGCATAAAATCTGTGATTAGGAGACATGAATTACCGCCATGTAGTACGGGACGTGTGGTCGTCTTTGTGCCGTATGTCATGAAAAGGGTGGGGATGCACCATCTTTTCAATTAAACATAACCCCAACATCAGACAAGCTTTCAACATGCATTACTGACTGTTTGTACAGATAAAAGGCTGTAGGTTGCCTCCAAATGGATTCTCCCAGATTTTTCAACAAATAAACACATTTACCGCTGTCTGTTTTTCTCTCCACCACTCCGTTTTTAAAAAAAATATTATTTTTTAAAAATTTTTTTATTTCGAACGGATTTGCTACGCTTGTGCTTTTGCATGGAAATGATCTGAATCGTCAGGTTCACAACTGAAGGCTGCTACTTTGTTTGGCCATTATGTTATTAAATGAAAAGTGCTTCAGCTTGACATGTTGTGAATAAAAGCTGACAAGGACATTGGTGGTTGGATATATCACCTGTCAGGCACAATCCTTTTTCTGTAATTTGCATTCCTTCCTTGCTTTTGTGCCGTTAAAATTGCTGCGCAGGGAGTCTGGCTGCAGAACTAGGCCATTAGTGAGTGAGCGAGTGAGGTAGAGAGAGAGAGAGAGCGAGAGAGAGAGAGAGCGAGCGAGCGAGAGAGAGCGAGAAAAAGCAGGCAATGCAGAGAGCTCAAAGAAACCCATATTAAACATAGACGAGGGCCATTTAGTTTGCTCCTGCACCATGACTACATGGTGTACACGACTTCCATCACAGTGTGTGTGTTTGTGTGTGTTTGTCCGTGTGTACGTCTTTCCTTCAGGGTGAAAACATTAAGCGCTCTCTGTGACATTGAAATGTCTCAATTAATTATTTTTTACAGGAAGGGGGTTAGATTAGCCATCCATCCATTACCAATACTGCTTATCCTACACAGGGTTGCGGTGAGCCTGGAGCCTATCGCAGGGAACCCGGGGCACAAGACGGGGAACACCCTGGACGGGGTGCCAACCCATCGGAGGGCACAATCACAGACATATTAACACACTCCATACAATTTAGAAATGCCAATCAGCCTTCAGCACATACAAATCTCATGTTGTCTTTTGATCTGAGGCGGCTGCCTGATATTTGGGAAGCGAATCGTGTTAAACAGTTCTGGGAGACAATTTTACCAAATTTCAATGACAGACTTTGGCTCAGGCACTTCAGAATGACAAAAACAACGTTTGAGATGCTGTGCACTGAGATCGGTCCATTTGTTAGTCCAGTTATGCCACTGACTCGATGCGCCCCAGTTCCCACAGAGAAACGCATTGCCATCACGCGTTATATGTTGGCCACATGCGCTGAATATCCAATCACATCAGCCAATCACCTGATTTGTTGAGGGGAAAGTCACATGACATTTTTGATGCGCATGGAGGAATTTATTCGGTAAATGTGTTTCCATTGTAGTTCATGCGTATGTTTTCTTATCGAAAAAAGCCATTTTTCTGCGAATTTTCAAAATTCTCATAAAAATACGTGGATGGAAACACGGCTACTGACCTGATCTGAGTGTGCGTGAGTTAAAGGTTCAGGAGCAGCCTGGCTGTGCTGTTGAGCATCTGCAGTATATGTTAATAATCATAGGACATTATTGTAAAAGCTCACACAGCTGATGGTGTTTTTCATTCACTAGTTAATTTAACATGCTATGCTGACATATAAACACTAAGTTGATATTAAGTGACTTACATATTAGACTCAATATTGTCACTAATGAAAATAGTTCCAAACAAAGCCACAGCAGGTCCTGTTCCTTTTTTTTTTTCCTCCTGATTTCTTTTATTTATTTTTAAAAGGGAGACATTTTACACATACTCCCATTAAAAATGTTTTAATTCCTTTAACGGTCCTTGTAACTGATTATGATGATGATGATAATAATAGTGTAAAACTGTATACCATGAAACAGTGATATTTTCTGAGACAGTTATTGTACTGTGAAAATTATTATTGTTATTATTATTATTATTATTATTATTATTATTATTATTATGACAGTTACATTTATATAGCGCTTTTCTAGAAACTGAAAGCGCTTTACATAGTAAACCACCTCCTCAACCACCATTAGTGTGTAGCATATACCTGGATGATGCGACTCATGAAACATCATACTGTTGCAGCCATTATGCCCACGATTGGCTAGTGTCGCTCTGATTGGCAGGGGAGATACACTATGCCATCCCTGCAACCAAGAGTGCATGACCAACGAGTGTGGCAATGTCAGGATTTGAACTCCCAATCTCCTTACAATAGGACGACCATTTTTTTGGGGGGCCACTCTGGAGCTATTTTTTCTGCTTTTTGAGAGAAAGCAGCGGTCAGACCAAAGTTGAATCAAGTTGATACTGCAAAAAAGAATTTTGCTGACTGGGGAAAGTGTGTAAGACGTATTTGTTTGTTGGTAGCATTTACTTTCACTTTGTCTTCATGAACCTCTGTCTTTCTAGGCAATAGAAAATAAAGCAGGACTTTAGTTTCTTTGGTTCAGGAGCCACTAATTATTAAGTAGTGGTCATATGGGACTTGTGCTTTGCTGCTGTTGTGGGTTTTTTTTTTGTTTTTTTTTTTAACTGTTGTGTAGAGTATCTCTGCAAAAAAGTAACCCCTGTTCACACCTGTATATTGTTGCTCTGTGTAGTTTGATGGTATCACATGATGGGTTAGCAACCAGAAAAGTCTGATTGGATCAGGGTTGGGGAAATTGAAATGGTATACTAGCATGGTGTCCTGAGAATGTTGCACCACCCAAATATCTTCTCAGCAATTTGTTGAAAATTGGCGAATCGTAACATCGCACCTGTAGTTGTATATCTGGTATTCCTAATAATAAACTGCCATGGTTATCTGTTTAAATTATTATTGTTATCATTTCAGTGGTGCGTCAGGACCAGGGGGGATGAACCGGGAGGAGGCCCCTGGCAAGTCTCCTGAGGAGATGTACATTCAGCAGAAGGTGCGAGTGCTCCTCATGTTGAAGAAGATGGGATCAAATGTAAGTAGGAACGCAAACACGGCCAAACTCCGAGCTTCTTAACATTAGCACAGTTAACAAATACACATTTTTCCTTGCTGCACAAAGCTTCATATCCACAAAGATGATTTGCGTCCTTTTTAAATATCTCCATGGCATGTTGTTCATTTAGCTGCGTGTGCCCCCTCTTGCAGCTGACGCCGAGCGAGGAAGCGTTCCTGCGGAACTATGCAGGCGTGGTGCACAGTCAGATGAGCCAGCTGCCGCAGCATAATATAGACCAGGGTAAGCATTCACCGCACCCCAGCTAGCCTCTGTCAGTCGTACATCCTCAGAGTATAGAGGAAAGCTGTTTAATGCAGGGCTTTGGTTATCGAACTTAGACTGCAATTAGATGTACTTGGTAATTCTGTAATAATTTCATTTAGTCTTTTTAGGTGATATGTGTTGGCTTTGAAAGGAATAAAAGCTGATTTGCAGACAGCATTGTGTACAATTATTACTGCTATAACTCTGCATATTAGTCCAATTATTACTGCTGTAACACTGCAGTAACACTTAAGGCAAATAAAAATGATTTTACTACAATGTATATATTGCAATATTCTAACATGAGTGTTATGTAGGGAATGAAAATGACAGAAAAGTCATATAATGAGCAATGCGATGCTGTTACCACCCCAAAGTTGATTATTTTCTTACAGAGAATAGGAAAATAATTTTCTTCCTCTTATACCACTAACAAATTTTTACTGATTACAGAACAGCACCGCATGCTTTTTATCCATATATGTCATGAAACATCCATCATACAAGTTAGTTCCGGTTATCATCACATTGTAGAAGCTATAAACAGTCATTCCATGACCAGTCTCTCTTTTTCTCTCTTGAAGTTAATAAATAAACAGAAAATCCAGCTTGTAATATTGCTGGGACACCAGAAGCTCCAAATGCTTGTCCTGAAGACTTTCCTCTGTCTGAAAACAGCGCTAACACTGGAGACTCCTTACAAAAATGATAAACATCTCCTAACAGAAAATTCACCATATCGACAATTATACACGTCCTCCATCCGAGTCCCGGTGACTGAGCTGTTACTGTAGAAACAAGCTTATTAATATAAACCTGTGATTTGCCTCGCAGCCAGCACTGTCAAAACTGTTGTTATGTAAGGAATAACACATGACAAGCTGTGCTGTAATATGAAAATAATGCACGCCGGGGGTGTGATGCAGCATGATGAGTAACAACCGAGACTCCTTCCATAAATGTCTCCTAACAAAAATCGTCACCACATCAGCAATCATACACAGATCAGCCATAACATTAAAACCACCGAAGGGTGAAGTGAATAACATTGATTACACTGGCACCTGTAAAGGAGTGGGGTATATTGGGCAGCAAGTGAACAGTCAGTTCTTGAGGTTTGATGTGTTGGAAGCAGGAAAAATGGGATCTCAGCTACTTTCTCAAGGGCCAAACTGTGATGGCTAGACCAGTGGATCAGAGCATCTCCAAAATTGCAGGTTTTATGGGGTATATAGTGGTTAGTAGCTACCATAAGTTGTCCAGGAAGGACAACTGTTGAGCCTGCAACATTGTCATGGGCACCAAAGGCTCACTGATGTGCGTGAGGAGTGAAGGCTATCTCATCTGGTCTGATCCCACAGAAGAGCTATTGTAGCACAAATTGCTGAAAAAGTACCTGCTGCCAATTATAGAAAGGTGTCAGAACACACAGTGTATTGCAGCTTTCTAGCTGCAGACCGGTCTGAGTGCTCATGCTGACCCCTGTCCCTTTTCTTTTAAATCATGTGGGCAGCCGGGTGCATTTGCATCGTTTACCTGGGGAAGAGATGGCACCAGGGTGCACTATGGGAAGAAGGCAAGCCGGCCGAGGCAGTGTGATCCTCTGTGCAATGTTCTGCTGGGAAACCTTGGGTCTTGGCATTCATGTGAATGTTACTTTGACATGTATCACCTACCTAAACATTGCTGCAGACCAAGTACACCTCTTCATGGCAACAGTATTCCCTAATGGCAGTGACCTTTTTCAGCAGGATAATACAGGATTATTCCTCTTAATCAGCACCAGGGGGCGCCATGCAATAGGAATACGTACTGTATATTGCTCAGTCAAGTAAACAGTTTAAACCCCACCTGCTGCAGGGATTTTTTATTTTTTTTGGAAAGCTGTTCATAAATAATACACGATGGTGAGTAAGGTGGATAGAAATGGGCATGGAATATGAGCTTTGACAGAAGGCTTGTTTTATATTTAAGAAAGAAAGAATATTGGTGTTAAGTGATATTACTACTATTATTATGACTATTATTAGTTACATTCATAAAACAATAACCATAATACACAAGAGCATCAGAAACAATAATTGGGGAGGATGAGCTGTTAACATAATGTCTGAGGATAGACTAGAGAAGGAGAAAATAGTGGGAAAATTGCACACTACTTCAGACAATAAATAGTAGTTGTTGTGTTTACTTTGACACACACGAAGCACTTAAATATCTTTCCTATTGTGGCTTGTGTTTATGACTAATTTCGGAAACAGCAAGCATTCAGTTGATGATTTAGTGCACCATTAACTTATTGCTTTTATTGGAATTTAATATATCACTGTTCTTTTGTGCCCGGCTAAAGTAATTCCTGATTTTTAGAGCTTGCTAATGCGTTTATTAATTGTAAAAATCATGAAGCTGAACAGCCAGTGCACTACAGGGTCAAGAATAGTAGTTAAATCCTTTTAGTCAAATAGACATATAAAAAAAAGTCATTCTGTGTGGGGCTTTAAATAAAAGCAGTGCTTAAAATGGCGGAGGGTTGTGGACTTGTGTGGATATGCTGAGTCTTCGTTCCAGACTCTGACCGTCTCTTTGCATTGATTTTTTTTGGTGTGACTGCGGAGGAAGAACATGATTTTACGAGTTACGAGAATTCAGTTGTCTGTTTTTTTGACACTGCAGAAAATTAATATTGACATTCTGTCAGTTTGTGGTGATAGTGTTACTCTTGCATATCTGTAGATGGTGAAATTAGAGCTCTGCAGTATTTGAACTGATCTTTTAGTGCTTGGATACTTCTGCCTTATTTTCATGTTTTCAACAGGCATTAAATTGTATTATTTCCAGTGATGAGTAACGATCATTTTGCCACCTTGTGGATTTCCAGTAACCGTGGTTAATGAGAGCTCTGTACAGACTCAAAGCTACATTTTTGGATCCTAGAGTAAATTGAGAGTGTGTGTGTGTGTTTACAGAACAGGCCATGGCTCCAGAGACCAGCCACTTGGGATGCCTCTTTCAGCTCTGTTCAGCTATTGTTCTCTCATGTGAACAAACAGTTATGAAAGAGATTTTATTGTGCATGAGACCGATGTTAGGATTTCAACATTCCCTTGCTTTCGCTTTTTGTATTAGACAATTTTGCCTTTTCACAAAGGGACAAGTGTGAAATTAGGCAGCTTTTTTTTTGGATAAGCTGTCAGACTATTTCTGAGAAATAACAGTTCCTCAGATTGGCTAGAAAACACCATCCAAAAAGCTGTCAGATTGGCTTGTTTACAAATATATGGGTTAATGGAATAGATGTCAAACACGGTTAATTGCTTAATTGGCATTAATATGAGTTTTGAATTCATGCACTACATTTTTAATTGGTATTTGAGCCTTGATTATTATTATTTTTTTAATTAAACTTGGCAGAATTGCTGAACAGGAGGATGATTGGTAGAAGGGTCTTTTGAACCATGTTAAAAATGTGTGAAGTTCTTGTAAGCTGTGCACGGGCTCATTAATAAGCCTTGGGACAAGCTGGATGGTCAACTTATTAAGTGAATATGTGCATATCTCTTTTTTTCATCTGTTTTCTGCAGTTTTCTTTTTCTGAAGTTCACAGGAACTCACAATTCTTTTTCTTCAGGCGTGTCTCATTAAGCTGAGAGAGAGCTTGAAATGAATTGCAGGAGTGGTGCTGTGGTCTGCTGCAAAAGAAAAGCACAAAGGCACTGGAATGAGTGTGTTAGCTTAGCGAGGCCGCTAGGGCTCATGGAAAGAACAACGCAGAGCGGAGCAGGGGTTTCCATGACGACCGCATGGGAGGCGGGGCTCCCAGTGGACCAGGTTCCATGGAGCCGCGTGACTGCAGGAGAAAAGCCGGTCTCATTAGGACCGAAGGCGAGCTGGAGTGTTAATTACGGGCACATGGTGTGAGAGCCGGGTCACGCGCAGTCTTTAGACATTAAACACTCCGCCCACCTTGCAGCCACACGCGCAATATCTAAAGGGTGTAATACCATACAATGCTTTATCGAGTGTAAAATCAATGTGGCTGCTCTTTCGGCATGAGCCATGCTGTTCTACCAGAGCCTGGTTATCTATAGTCTGAGTGTGTCTCTGAGAAATAAAGAGTACATGCATTGTGTTTTACAATAATCGTGCTAGACTAGACATTGTACCCCGCCAGAATCAAAATATTCCTCTGTCACTTGCCACTGCTAGTCTTTATAATCCTTTCAGACAGCATAATCCTAAATTCCCCTTCTTTAATAACACTGCTGAGACACAAAAGGAGGCCTTGGGACTTTTCACAGCTAAAGTGGTGAGTCATGCTTCCCAGCCTGACAACAAACAAAAAAAAAGAAAGGAGATACCAAATGTAAATAAATATCCTGTACATTATAGAGGTTTGCGGTAGCTATGCTAATTTAAATCCTGTGCATCAGGCATGTCTATTCAGTATGCAGGCTATACAACAAAACAAAAACATTTTTGTCATTAGAAGCCGTAAATATAGACTTCCAGTAGGTTATTAGGTGACGATGTGTTCATGATTGAGTCTAGATTCTGACTGGATTTGGGGCATGGCTGCAGCTTTGTTCTTTTCAAGCAGCTCCTGTACTGATTCGTTTGCTTGCTTCGTATATCCCATGACAAGAGATGTAATCCTAGTACAATGTTAATATACTGATTAGCTGTTTTAGGTGGAGTGATTTGCTGTCCTGGCTTCTATCAAACCCTGTAATTTGTATCCATCAGTAGAACTCTAAAATTTGCTAGGATCTTGATCATGAGTCATTTTTGACTGATTAAACCCTGTTTAAATATTAACGCAGTGGTCTGTGTTGTGCGTGATTGTCTGTCGGCTCCGCACACTCGCTGAGCATGATTTATCACTCATCACCTCACTCCAGCAGGCTTCCTGAAATGGCCGTCTAATTCTGGCTGCACTACACTTTCTGTTCTGATGCTATCAGCCGCCATAGCAGTGGCCTGCGTCTCTTATTCCTGTCCAGTCATCAGCGCTGCGTTGTAGTGTTTACACCTGAATTTAGGGAACAGCTGCTGTCGTGTCTGTGGGAGTAAATATTAGGAATTATGTGAAAATATCCATAGTACTGTATAGCCACTGTAAACAGCTTGTAGGCTATGTTTTAATAATGAATGATACTTTAGAACTGGATCAGTGGCTGTGAAAAAAAAAAAAAAAATTAAAGAGAGATATAGAGAAAGATGGTATGTTATAAATTAATAGCTCTTGTATGCTAAAGGTAGAAAGAGGCAAATAAATATTTTATATATATATATAAAGAGATTATTAAACTGAGAGAGGTGACAGATAGAGAATGAAAGAGCAGATAGATTGAGCAGGTAGAAGCTGTTTGTTCATAGGCGTTTGCAACCTGCCGGGTGGTGATGCAATCCAGTCCGGAGGTGTTGCTAGGCAACGGCTCTGCAGGGCCCTGACGTCCGTGCTGCGCTTGCTGCTGTCTGTGACTCGACGTGTTTTAGAGGAAGGGGCATGGGCAAGCTAAGCTATGCCAATGCACACCAGCTTTATTCACATGCCCTTCACACCCATCTCTCTGTGTGTGTGTGTGTGTGTGTGTGTGTGTGTGTGTGACCTCTCATCAAGTTCTTATGCAAGCTTGAGCTCTGTTACTCAACCATCATGATGCAGGACCAACGCCAGCAAGCTGCACAAACTGATATTATTCTCATTCTTCATTGATGGGCTCATTGTTCATCCTACAATTTTTTTTGCTATCTAAATCTTTACAAGTATATAATAATTGAACCCCCCCTCAACTGTGCTGATGAGGAATTGTTAGGAAGCTGAGTAGGATGCGACACAGCATAGCTCCTCAGGACTTGTTGTATGAAAGTTCAGTGAACTATCTGTATCAGGATGATGCAAAACTAAAGTTCAGCTGTTTGTCTCATTACAGATTAATTAATGCGCCCTTTCTTTCACCTAGCTTGTTTAAAATGTCAGGTCCTTGAGTTGCAATTACTCAGGCTCTGTAAACGAACAAAATAAATGAGCTAAAAGTGCATAGTTGTGATGCATGTTTTTTACTACCTGTCTATCATGATAATGCAGTGACTCTTGTTTTTGCTACTTCAGGCTTTAGATAATTTGCAGAAGGAAATTACAGTGCATGTTTTTAGTTGGGTGGTGGGAAAAAAATTGTGATTGTGAGGTCAGCTCTAGTTATATTCTGGAGACATAGTCTTTATATTAGAGCATATGTGAGATCCATCCTTTCATGCTTTCAGGCTTGTTTCAGGTCCCATGAGAATAGGGGACAGTGTGTCCTTGAATTCTCCTTTTCTTTCTTTTTTTTGTTGAGCATTTCAGCTCGCTTCAGTCTCTGTTTAGCTGGTGTGTGTTTCTCTACAGCCTGCAGTAAATATTGATTTCTTCAGCTGCATAGTAATCTGAATCGTCTAAAGCCTTTACGCCCTATATTAATGCTTTTAAACTTGGGGAAGGGGGGAGGAACCATCACAGAACCAACCAGACTGAGTTTGTGCTGTAGGTCCCAAGGCACTCTGATTCACTTTGATGTGGGATTCACACATACGTATAAGATACTGGGATTGCTTGAGGCATGACCTATTCAAGTCAAAAGATTTAAAAATGTGTCTAAATCGTTGTTTTATGTCACCAGTGGATCGTTACTGGGCTATATAGAGATAATAGAATGAGTGTACCAGGTAGCAGGACAAACCTTTTTTAATTTTTATAAATGTAGGTGATAGTTTGATGACTGATAAACTGAGCTCAGTAATTATCCTTATTTTTAGTTTCACATGAAACAAACTGCATCTCTGTCCATACATTTCATGCATGCAGTGTTTGAAGAGATTGAAATAGTACACGAAATGGCCACCTGACCGCTCCTATATCTGGTTCTTCCTCAAAAAGATGCCACAAAGTTGGAAATGCACAATTGTATAGGATGTCTTTGTATGCTGCAGCATTAAGATTTCTCTTCACTGGAACTAAGACGCCCAAACCTGTTCCAACATGGCAATGCTCCTTTGCACAAAGCAAGCTCCATGAAGACATGCAGTACGTTTACATTTACAACAATGTTCCGATATTAACCCGATTAAGATGCTATTCTGATTAAGAAACTAGCATGTAAACAATTTTTGATTACCTTAATCCAATTAAAGTCATACTCGAAGTAAACACAAATTGAATTAAGACGTGTGGAGTATTCCTGTTTTAGTCACATTATCGAAGTGCGTTATAGACGTGTACACACCTTAATCACACTATTAACGTCGTGTGGGAGTTTTCACCACATTTTGCGACAGGACACGTACACACACGACAGTGCTTGACCGTTTGACGGCAAACAAGAGCACGGCTGTGTCCGACACCGCGTACTTGCCTACTATATAACAGGTGAAATACATGTATCTATTTACCACTATATAGTAGATAAGTACACGGTTTGGGACGCAGTCCACGGCTTCAAGCAGTCGTCTATTTGCACGTATAGCATGACAAATAATTAACTACTCTTGAAGCTTTCGTAAAATGAAACACCCAAAACTGTATACGGTACATAACGAAGACAAACTGTGTGTTGACACGTGAAATTCTGGAGGGAATGTCGGACAGCGTGTCGAGCTGACGTAATGACGTGTGCCGTTAATCGTGCTTTGTTCTATAACATGTAAAACGGGAACATGAAAGGAATATTCTAGGCCTGATCTCTTAAAGTTGTGTGAAAATATTTTTGTAGGTCAAACCAACCCAAAAAAAAAATTCCCTCCTGGTTTATAAGTGTCCATAACTCAGATTTTGTTTGTGCGTATGTTGTTGAATGCCAATCATTCATAAATTACCAAGCACGTTCTCCGATTTACCTTTATTGGCACCCACAAAACTCAGAGCCGAAAGCAACAGAAACGTGAAAGTGCATGTCCTTTATGTGATGCGTGCTAAATCTTCCAGTAATGCAGCTCAACCACTGCAGTGCATCAGCTACAACAGGCACACACTAACAATTCCTTCTTTAATAGGATGCCATTTCTTTTGAAGTTAAATCTAAGAGATCTAATGAAGGTCTTAAGCAAAGATGATTCTGGCTACTGCACCGAGCCCTGTCATACCGCATAAGGGATCTCTGTGTGATCTGAATGGATGGGAGGGATGAAAGGCACGGCGAGCAGACATGAAAGGACCTTCCTCTGCCTGCGTCCCTGCTTATTAGGCTTGGGTCATGCAAAGAGACGTCCTAATGATCGCCTGTGATGTGGGCCAAGCAGACAACCAATCCTAACGTCCTGTGCCAAACACAGACTGTACCGTTACGACCTTGGAGGAACAGGCCTCCACCCCCTCGAACATGTGTGCACACATCCACAGTCCAGTGGGTGCTTGTGTGTTTGATACTGTGTGGCCTACTTTTATCCGTGCACATAATTAGATCCATCAAACCAGGCAGCGTTACCAGTGTTGCTTCTTTTTATAGCAGAAGTGCAGAGAAATAAAGGCAGGTTTTCTCTCAGAAGCACCACTTAAAAGGTGGCTGTAATCAGTCTAGCTGCAAAACAGTAGAGAGATTTTCAGATCAAAGCCTTCTTTTTTTTTCTTTTAATAAAATAAAAATAAAGTCTGTCTGAGCTTGCCAAAGAATGACATTGACATAGGCATTGGTTATTTCTAGAGATGCACCGATGTATCGGCTAATAATCTGTATCGGCCGATAAAGGCAATTTTTCACGCTATCGGCTAATGTTTAAAACCATCCAATGATCGGGGCCGATTTTATCCTGTCAGTCACACATCGGGAAAACACATCGATTTTGTGCTGTGTGTAAAGATGATGTCTCTTGTGTGGAATGATGACAAAACCGCACTGCTAAAATGTTACACCAGACGCTGCAGCAGTGAAGCGGGAGTTTCGGCGTCGAGTCAAAAAATTTTTGCCGTACTGCTCACGCTGAATTTAAGCGCCAGTACACGGTCGAAAGATTTAAATGAAGATGAATCGACAAAAAAGTATATATTGCACAGAAAATTATATTTGTAGAGTAGTATATTTCATATCCAGTTAATGTTAATATATAAAAAAGTGATATTATATATTAGCAGTTTGATGTTTAGTGATGAAGTAGAAATGCTTTTGTTTCTGGTGAGTGACTGTGAGACTAACTGGAGGGTTTTTAGAATTCAGTTAATTAATTCTGTTAATATGAATTAATAACATTCAATAGGTTAAGAAATCTTTCTTTAATCGTCAGAATTGAGTTCATGTGTTAATGTTAATTAGAGTAATGTGTTTTCTGTTTATGAGACCAGTTACTGTGAAACAACTTGCTGAAATGGAGAGAATAAAGCTTTTGTTTGCATTTCTTTCAGAATTGTGGAATGAATTAATATTCATTTATAAGAAGGCATAAAAGGCAGAACTATCGGTATCGGTTACCGGTATCGGCTGAGAAATTTTGTATCGGTGCATCTCTAGTTATTTCATATCATTTATTTAATTGATTTAATCAGATTATGGCTCCAGGATGTGCAAGAATCACCAACAAGTATGTCCTTAAAATGTTTGTATGACACCTTAATTTGAGTGTTTTATTAAATATCTAACAGTGTGGAATGGAGAAAACAAGAAAGAATTGTGAGTGATTAAGCACATGAGTGATCTAATTATTGTCTGGACATAGCATTCTTGATTGACAACCCTCAGTCCTACCCCCAGCCTACCACACCACTTAAAGTGTCTGAACACAACAGCACAACCCTGAAGAACTGGAATTGTGAATATTATATTACTTGAGTTTTATAGATTTCTCACATTATCCTTCTAAAAGGTGAGGGTAAAAGGCTGATTTCTACTTCTGCATGGTCACATGAGCACAAATTTATTTTTCAAAGCTGAGAAAAGGATTATGGGAAAGCGCGGCTCACTGAGCGGCCTGCCGAGTGGGTGATGTGAACACGTCCAAAATCTCAATGTGGTGTTTTCTTTTTCTGCTTTTACCAACCCGCAGTGTTTAAAATAAATAAATAAAAATAAAGAACTAGTAAAAAGAAATGTCAGAGCAGCACAAGAAATTGAACAATTGCTTTCTTGTGCAACAAACTACTCGAACGCCAGGAGTGCTCAGGCCGAACATGGATAATGTTTTCATTTACGTTTACAGAATTAGGGGAATGTCTTCATCAGAAATATCTCCTCGTGCTAGTACAAAGGTCAGGGTCTAAGAATACCATCAAGTTAAACCCCGTTAGAGAGGAGTTAACACTGAAAGAACAATACACAATTAAGATTTGTTTAACTCATGTACGTGCTTGGTGAAAAGGTAGGTAATCAAGCCTTCAGTCATCATTTGAAGCCACGCAGTGACTCAACGGTTCGGACAGCCAGGGGAAGTTCTTGGTGCCAGTAGAGAGTCTGAGTGGTGAGTGAAGCCATGCTAGATGATGTGGGAATATGGTACTGAGTGAAATTTGATCAGTGCCTACAGGTAGGAATTTGGTGGTATTTGGCTTGGTAAACAGGCAAGCATCGGTGTTTTAAAGCTTATGTTGGCAGCTACAGGAAGCCAGCAGACTGAACGCAGCAATGGGTTGATGCGAGAGAACCTGGGGAGACTGGTGAAAAGCCAATTAACTTAAATGTGGAAAGACACAGTGTTGCAAAATAAGAATCAGCTTCTGGCAGTGATTCATTTCTCTTCGTTTCATGTTCATCTGAATGAACATTTAATGCAAATTCCTTAGAAATGTGTACTGATAAACAATATGGCCATCCATCTGTAGTGTTGACTTTCCCGAGCTGTCTTTTTTTTTTCTTTTTCCTTATTTCTGACAGCCTGCATCAAGCCTTTAAAAAACGGTGCACGTTCCTGAGTGGTGCAGGAAAAAAGCACTAGTCCGATGATTGAGTGATTGTGACTTTGAATTCCAATGATGCCACAGCCATCCATGCTATCTGGGTGGGAGGTATGGCATTGCTTTCTTCCCCTGATACAGGGACACTAGCCAATTGTGGGAGTCTGTGAGCTCATATATGCAGAAGGGGGCAAATAGTGCTTTCCTCTAAGTGTGTTGTGCTTCCCTGTGACACAGCATGAGCAACAGTTCAAAAAATATGCAGAAGATCAAACCAAAGCAAGCTTTCCCATGATTGCATTAAAAGCATAAAGATTGGGGGTTCCCAAGAGACGGAACAGAAAAACGTTCGCCCTGTCTTCAGGAGATCGAATCCCAACAATGCCACACAAATAGCCTGTGGAGTCTGGGCAATAGAGGTGGCATACTCTGTCTCACTGTGAATCACAGAGACTCTAGCCAATCATGGTCATTTGTGAGATCATGTATTTGGAAGAGGGCAGATGGCACTTTCCTCTGAGCCTGTTGCGCTAGCCTGTGACGCAGCACTTTGAAAAGATTCTTTTGACTGGCTTTATGCGTCTCTGAGGAAGCACATTAGCCTTCACCTTCATCAGTTACTAGGTTTCATATGATCTGACTGGTGGGTGGGAATCGGCAGGTGACCAAATTGGGGAGGAAAAAAAGAAAGGAAAAATCATACAAGTTTTCTATTTCTGACACAAATTATCCTGATGTATGCTGTAGACACCTTGTTAGAACATCCAGCACTTTATTACTCCACATTCTCCTTCCTGCACATGCCCACGGATACAAAGGTCCAGAAGTATAAATCGGACCAACGCTTACGCAAGCTTTACCCAAGATTACAACCGCCTACTTCACATTAAATGTATCAAAATTGGACCAAGTACCTGTAGACATTTATTCACAAAGGACGTATTTTGTGCAGCTTGCGTACCCATAAGACCATCGCTGACCTAATTAGAAAGCAATCATGGATTTTCATGTCCATTGAGGTAATATTCAGTTTTCGCTTTTTTGGCCAAAATTCAGGTTATTGAATCTTATTTGGCAGCAGCACTTTTATTACTGGAACAGAGAGAGTTTTGGGTCAGCTTTTTCAGACTTGGCACAGATCCTAGCCGCTTTATCGAGCTGCTGACAAAGACAAAGCCACTTCAGCAAACAGCTTTGGTGGAACTCTTAAAGTATATGAGAGCACTTCTCCCATAGCCAACATCCTTCTTAACCTTCAGACATGCACGTTGTCTAGAATTACTGCTGATTTTTTTTGATGAAATTGTTGTTTATCTTTGAACAGCTGGAACTTCAAATCCTGATCAGCTGCCAGTCTGAGTTTGTTTTCCGAGCCTCGACTGAATCTGTGATGTGGGATTTGAATTGATTAACGCTCATCTCTGTAAGTCTGGCCTGATACCTGACTGTAATCACAAGTGAGATTTTTTTTTTTTATTTTTTTTTTTTTTTATCTTTTAGCCAGCAGGCGTCAGATGAAGAAGTAGAAATGATGTTTCAGTACCTTATTCAGGGAGATGAATTTCACTGTGGGGGTTTTCAGTTTTCACCCGTGTGACTCGATTGCAGAATGTTTGTAGATGCGCTTGTATTGTAGCGGTATGAGAGAGACAACTCAAATGTCTGTGCATAAATTTTTTATATGCTCGCTGATGAACGGGCCGGTCCAAAGAGTTTTTGATACAGTGAACGTATCATCTTGGTCAGATGCTATTGGTGGATATACGTTACGAGTTTGCATCTTTCTTTCCGATCTGGACCAGCACCATATACTTTAGCTCCTTATAGGTTAGTAGAGTAATTCCCAATTCTGTAGCGTGTCTGTGTGAGATCTGGTTGACCTCTACATGCCCTGAAAAGGGGGAGGAGGAACAGTTCGGCCTGATTGATGTCGGAGGCTTTAGAAAGATCTTGAGTTACAGATATAGCGGTATAGAATCATTGTCTTTATTGATAATTAATTTTTTGTATTGTAAAAATGCTATGAAAGAATTTAGGGTTAGAATAATAAACACATTTATTATTATTATTATTATTATTATTAATTATTCTGTCAGTTAACTAAAAGAGATATTGGCTGCTCCCGTTCTGGGTCGCCAGAGCGGATCACCCGTCTGCATATTTGACAAGTTTTACACCGGATGCCCTTCCTGACGAAATCCCCGTATTTTCCGGGATAATTATTTCAGAATGCCACCAAGATAAGAAATCTTGTGATTTTAACTCTTGTGGTTTAGCAAAGATCATCAATATCGCGTAAATAAGACAAATCAGTAACACAAGTGGACATGCATGGAGCCGAGTGCAAAGGAAAAAGAAGATATGCCTCTATTATATAATTTGTCTACCAAACATGTATAATTCCAGCTGTCAAAATGACAGCAATCCAAATCACAATGAAAAGTAAGTATGCAGCTGAGCTAAATCGATCTGCCAGAAAGAACGAGAGCGGTTGGGATGTTAGGAGGAATGTGCACGGAAGTGGGCTACATGTGGGCCGGGTATTGTAACCCGAGTGTCTGTAAAAGCTGTTGAGAGGATATGAAAAAGGCTGCAGGCAGTTATAAAGGTAAAGGGGTGGGCATCAGATTACTAGAATATTTCTATCACATGCACAAAGCACAATGCCAGGAGATTTTCTGATTCTTTCATTAATATATACACGGTTTGACCATTCTTAATATCGTGACGCTGATGAAACATCTGTAACACTTACACGCTAAGCATCTTATTGCTGTGCTTTCTCTGTCCTTGTTATAAGAGTATGCAAACTTTTACACTAAATGGCATTGTTACAGTTGTCACTCTGAGTTATCATGACTTTAATGTGTTTTAACCCTAATCCTTTTTTAAACACATTTCGGTATCGTACAGTAACGTAGAGAGCAGGTGTAATGACCGTGTCCGTGACTGCAGTGTAAGTCATTGCTGTTTATTCGGCGATGATCTTCTCCAGCCGTGGAGTGTACTCGTGTTTGAAACAAGTGTTGTCCTGTTTTCACACTCCTCTTTATACACTCATGGGAGTGATATCTGTGGAAAAATGCTGAAGCACTCCAGGAGCTTGTGTTTTGATTTATTTGTTTTCTGAGCTTTCATTTTTCTAGTCAGAACGTGTGCAGTGTAATCATCGTACACTCTTCATTTCATGCTCACATCTAAACACTGAACATAAAAAACATTTTTTTTTATCTGTTTGATGACTTTGTGGGCGCACAGTGGCTTAGTGGTTAGCACGTTAGCCTCACACCTCCAGGGTAGAGGGTTCGAGTCCCGCCGGGGCCATGTGTGTGCGGAGTTTGCATGTTCTCCCCATGCTGCGGGGGTTTCCTCCCGGGTACTCCGGTTTCCTCCCCCAGTCCAAAGACATGCATGATAGGCTGATTGGTATGCCGTAGTGCATGAATGGGTTTGTGAATGTGTATGTGATTGTGCCCTGCGATGGACTTGGCACCCTGTCCAGGGTGTACCCCGCCTTGTGCCTGATGCTCCCTGGGATAAGCTCCAGGTTCCCCGTGACCCTGAAAAGGAGTAAGCGGGAGAAGATGGATGGATGGATAACTTTGTGTGTGAGAGAGATAAAGTGTGCTTGAGCATGTGTCTGTATGTCTGGACATGTTTCTGTGTGCGTGTCTCTGAGAGTGTGCTTGAGTGTGTGTGTGCGTGCATGTGTGTGTCCGCGTTTGTGTGTATTTTACACCGGCTGCATGAGTCTGTATGTGTGTGTGTGACTCTCTTTGTGTGTGGATGTGTGAATGTCAGCTGGTGAAGCTGCCGGCCACCTCAAAATCGCCATTGTGCCCGTTACCCATGATCCACGTCTCCTTCAGAAGAATAGGTATGGACCTCAGTGGGCCATTAGAATGGACTACATGAGAACATCACTTTGTGTTAGTTTTAGTGGGCTACGCAACACAGTATCCGCCTTTTGCCCTTGGTTATTTCAAAAGTGTTACCTTCCTAACTGCCAGCTGTGTGTGTGTGTGTGTGTGTTTCAGGTGCGGAGGATGTAGTGATGGCCTTCTCCAGATCAGAGACGGAGGACAGGAGGCAGTGACCTCTCATCCCCCAGCAGCTCCTCGCTCCATCTGACCTTGAGCCTGCTGAGTGGTGGAGAGAGAGAGCGAGAGAGAGAGACAGACTGAGAGGGAGACAGATGGGAGAGGAGCAGGTCTGTCCTTCGCCCGTCGCTCTTCCTCATTCCCTCCTCTTCCTCACACTAAGCGTCACTCCAGCGGCCGAGATCCAGCGGCCCCGAGCCTTCATCACAGCAGGCCGACACATGAGTCAGACAGAGTGACCTTTTTATTTTTAACGTTTTTGTTTTTTTTTTTTTTTTTTGCATCATGCTTCAGGCCATAGTGTTTTGTATGAAAGTGTGTGGGTCTGTGTCTGTGTGGGTGTGTGAAAGTGTGTGTGGCTGAATGGACCAAGAGTTTCACTTGTCTGGTCAAACCAAGAGCAAAGCTGGGATGAGTGGCGATAAAGGGACTTAAATGGGGTTGTTGTTTTCAGAGATGTGTGTGTGTGTGTGTGTGTGTGTGTGTGTGTGTGTGTGTTTAACATTCTACCAGATTGTAATCCTCACATCATAATCTCATCATGTTATTGTGCAAGATGTTGAGGATGCTACTGCACTACATCAAAAAGGACATGGTGTGTGTGTGTGTGCGTGTGTGATCCACGTGTTGTTGTTTTTTTCCCCACATACAGCTGTATAAGACTCATTTAGTAATATCTTTTGGATTAATGTGAAATTTCCTAACTTTTTTTATTGTAAGGACGACACAAAAAATACTAGTGAGCAAATTGTGCCAACTGTCTTTTATTGTAGAATAATTTTTTAACGTATCTAATGAATGTCTCTGGTCCTTATTTATTTTATTTTTTTCCACATGGTAATCTTAAAACCGAACGTGATCAGTAACCCCTTTAAAGATTTTTAGCAATTTGCAACAACACTATCGGATCAGTGTACTCTCTTCACATAATCGATTATTTCAGGGTTTTTAGCTTCTTAAAGGGGTTTTGCTTGGAACTTTTCTGATGAGGAAACACTCTGTTGGAGAACCTTTAACCTCCTCCATAGGGATAACTGACAATCCTGAAGAAAATACAGGGTGTACCACACGTCCCAAACGAACGTTGTTTAATATGTCCCCCGTTTTTCTCAGATACACACATTGCTTTGAGTAGAATTATTTGCTGGAATTACAGGCAGCATTGTGGCTTAGTGGTTAGCACTCAGTGTTTTGCCTCACACCTCCAGGGTCGAGGGTTCGATTTCCGCTGCTGCCCTATGTGTGTGGAGTTTGCATGTTCTCCCCATTTCCTCCGGGTACTCTGATTTCCTCCCCCAGTCCAAAGACATGTGTTGTATGCTGATTGGCATTTCCAAATTGTCCGTAGTGTGTGTGTGATTGTACCTCGCTATGGGCTGCCCCCCCATCCAGAGCGTCCCCCGCCTTGTGTCCTGAGTCCCCTGTGATAGGCTCCAGATTCCCCACGACCCAGTGTAGGATAAGCAGTACAACAAATGGAGGGATACTGGACTTATTGGACACCCTGTAGATTTCTCCTTTTTATCTAGGAGTGTACATTTCATAACCAGTTATTTCTCATCCTTTTCTAATGTCTTAGAGTAAAAAGGGAATCTTTCTAACACACTTTCAAAGTCTCCAGCGTTTTTTTTTTTTTTTTACTTCTCCATCGAAATGAATTCCAATGTAACGTTTTGATTGTTCTCATTTATTGACCTTTTTAAATAAGATTTCTGACTTCATCAGTATTTAATGTGTATACAGGTATAAAAAAAGAAAAGAAAGAATTTGTTTGAAAAACTCGCGTGATTGTAACTTGGTGTTTTGAAACGACGCATGCTTACCTTGCGATTTAATGGTGTACATTCACTTAGAACTCAAAGTCCACAATGAACATTACTGAATATTTTTGATATTTGTGGAAGCTAGTCCTTTTCTTTTAAACACGTCATGTTCCGTATCCTGTTGGCAATAAGTCCTTAACCGAATCTCCTGAGTTTACATCTCCAGCTCACATACTTTTATTTTCTTCTGTAACTGTATCACCAGTGATGAGGATTCTTTATAATTGTGTTTACTGTTTTCTATGCATTTTTGTTCTTTAAGGATAAAAGCTTTTGAAGTGCACGTAGAACGCACGGATCTATAACGAACCTTGGTTCTCTTGATTAAGTTAAAGCCCCTATAGAGATGTCTCTTGGGTTGAGATTTTCAAATGTTCTTAATTTGACGTTTTACCGCCGTCATGTCAAACCAGTTTTGCCTTTGTTTCTGCCTTTTTGTTTGTTTGTTTGTTTCACGTTATAAAAGTCGTTTGTGATGGTTGATTTGTGATGGCTATATTATTGTCATTTAAGTTTGAACCGTTTTTTTTTCTTTCTATATGGCTGCTTCCATGTCCTTCGACTTTAATGCTTCCAAAAGCTGATCCATTAAAGGAGTTAAGGCTATGAGTGTGCAGTGTTTTTCATTTTTAGTGAGAATTGTAAAGTGGTCGAACTGGGAGCACTTCATCCTTCAGAGAAGTTCTGTTATAAAATCACACATCCCTCATGCAGAGTGTAGGACTAAACGATACCGCAGTAACAAAGACAGCCAAGGACAAGGCCTCAGAGCTTAAGAGCTGTGATCAGTGTATAATAATAACATGTTTTAACCCTTTCTTTGTGCATCTGCTTTGGCTTCTGTTGAGTAAGATACTGTAATAAGAGAATATGATAGATATACTGTAGGCTATGGAAGGAATAAAATAAATAAAAAACTTGGATGTGTGATTATTGGAAAATACGTGAAGCAGATTATTTTCCAATAACAACATGTTCCACAGCAATTTTCCAATCATTCAAATGTATTTAATTTATTAATGAACAACACGTCGTGTTTTTGAGCCATTTATAGTTAGTTTTAATGTTGTGGAAAGTCTGCAACAGAAGTTAGTTCCTGTTATCTCTAAAAGACATTCCTGATATTCTAGTTCAAAACTGATGATAACTTCAAGGCTCCTTTATTATATTGTGGCTATTTAAAAAAAATAAATAAATAAATTTGACAAGACTGAAATGCAAGCATATATTCTAAGTGATCCATTTAATTCTTTCAGTGTTGCTTTCTACACTAAATAGCACTGTTTGTTTCTTTGTCTCTTCCCTGTGAATATGCTAATGGTAATCCACTGATTGATAGTCCGTTGTATTTATTTTGCACCTGGCATATATATATGCATATAAGTATTCTTCACCTCTCATTCAAAGAGCTAAGTGCCCCATTATTGTGTCGTTGTATTATCATATAGACCACAAAAAAGACTATTCATAGTCAACGCTTCATCAGTTTGCAGGAACATTAACACTTTTGGGCAAAACAATAGTTGCCTTATACACACCCACTCCCTTATACTTACACACCCCCTCCCAAAAACAATTAGATTCAAAATAAAATAATCTGGGTCTCCCCATAAGTACGTGAATGCTGTTGCTGTGACTTTTATATAATTCAAAACATTACTTATTTAAAAAGAGTATATTGTTTAAAATGCGAACTTTAAGGATTTATTTTTAAAGAAGTATTTGTTGCAGTGGCCAAATCACCAAATACCTTACATTACACAAAAGTGCATACGTGCTTTAGTCAGTTTTCAAAAAAGTGTGTGAACGGCTTTTTGCAAAAACGTAAATACTGCCTCTCTTCTCCGTCTCGGTGATGAGCAGGTGTCAGAAACGGAAAGTTGTGATCTATATTTAATACAAGATCTTTGTATTGATTTACAGCAATGCTTCCCTCTAAGGAGACGAATGGACTAAAACCATGGCAACACTACTATTTTTCCATGAATTTTTCCACGGCATTCTTAATAAGAATTAATTAAATGCAAATCTCTCTTGGGTATTATGGTAATGTTTTCTTGAACTAATCCACTATAATGAGGCCTTCTTGGAAATGCTACTTTATTACTGAGAATATCTTGCACCATCTCGCACTACACGCACAGAAGCGGTTTTTAATTGCATACCGAGGTCTAATTCAGCGTAACATTCTGCTTATCTGTCCTGTAGCCTTCTGCACTGATGCATCTGGTCCTGGGATTTACAGAAGAGTGGGAAGGAATCCTCAGCTGTTTTTAAATTGAATAGGATGTGTTTCATCCACAGCAGCTTTAGACAGTGACACTATCCTGATCTTTGCCCTCTTATAGCTTTCACAAAAATAATCAATGTTATGTAAGGAATACAACTTTGTTATATACAACTTTATATATCAATGATGGGGTGGTGTGATGTGCCTCAAAGTTGATTATTTTCCTTCCCAGAGTGTTTTATTCCTTTATCTATCTATCGATCTATCGATAGATAGATAGATAGATAGATGTGTTAGATAACATGAAACAGAGAAACCTTTGTGTCAAGCCACCCAACTTTTCGGTGAGGAAAATATAGGAAGAGATAAATCTTGAGTAAATCAACGTAAATAGCATTTGGCTGCATATCCCTTGCTTCCAATAGGTGCATCAAGCCTGTGACTCACTGACATCACCAGATTGTTGGTTTCTTATTTTGTGTTGCTTTTTTCAGGGTTTTACTGCAGCCTCTTTCAGTTGTTGTTTGTTCCGGGAAGGGTTTGGGGATTGGGGGGGGGGTCTCCCTTCTCGTCTGCTCTTCAGGAGGTGAAATGCTGAACAATTGGGTTAAGATCTGCTGATTGCCTTGGCCAGTCTAAATCCTTCTACTTTTTTTACCCCTGATAGTCTTTTGTTGAGTTGGCAGTGTGTTTTGGATCAGTGTCTTGCTGTATGATAAAGTTCCTCCCGATTCATTTGGATGCATTTCTCTGTAAATCGGCAGGCCAAATGTTCCTGTAAACTTCTGAATTAATTCTGTTGCTACCATCATGAGTTACAGCATTAACAAAGATTAGTGAGCCTGTTCCAGAAGCAGCCATGCAACCCCAAGCCATGACACTACCTCCACCATGTTTCACAGATGAGCTTGTATGTTTTGGATCATTCTAAGCTCTCTTTTCATATTCATATTTTGATCTGAAACCCAAATGTCCAGTCTACAGCAAAAACAAATGAACTGTCTTTGCCATGCCAATAGTTTTAAATGGACTGTAAGTTAGAGAAACAGACTGTTTTTTTTTTTTTTTCTAGAGGATTCTGGACATTGAAAAAATGATGCACTTTTGTAGCAACTATTTTCAATAAACAATGCAAAATGAAATAAATAAATAAATAAAAAAGAAGTAGAAGAAGGTGGTTTTAATTTAATTCACTTGTATTAGAATAAACTTTGAAATACAGCAAGAATTACATTCACAGCTGCTGTTATAGAAAATGAATCAACACCTTAACAGAATTGTGATATATTTATTAAACCACAGTGGATAATTATTTATCATGAATGCGCATGCATGAATGAGTGCCAGTTTCTCTAACTTCAGTTCACAGGCTGTCTTCTCTGAGCGTCCTTCTTTACAGCAGAAGCTTGCTGTCTGAATCTCTCCAAAGCAGAAGAGTTTTAAGCTTCATGCCTTCTGCCAGCTGCCCTGAGCACTTCACATTATATGACACTAAGTTCTTGAAAAGCTTAAGAACAACCCAAGCCGCCGGAGGACACTGAGCGAGTGTAGACATGTTGTGGCTCATTGTTGTCCCTCTGCAGTGTCTAAAGCAAGCTGAAGGAAAAAAGAGAGTTTTTCAGGGTGAGATGTGGTGGGGAAAAAAGCAGCCGAAGTTCCAAAACAAAGACGTAGACTGAATGACACCCAGGGCTAATCAATATGATACACTTCCTCAGACTCATGATTAAAAAGTTCCGCTATTCTTCCTCTTAATAGAAAGTATGTCTTCACTGAGAGTATTTGAATTTACTTTCAAATTAGATGTGACTGTCAGGTTTTTGTTTTGGATTTAGGTCATTTCCGTCATCAGCCTCTCTGGATAAGGGCGTCTGCCAAATGCAAATGTAAATAAGCAAGATCACAAAAGAGGACACACGTATACATTATAAATGCTCTCTTAGCAGAGAACAATACTTTACAAACAGTTTCTACAAAGCAATGAGAAACTAGTTTCCAGATTTTCTCCCAATGTTTGTAATAAAATAAATTTCATCACATGTGGTATCATACACTTTATGTCCTGCCAGAATTAATATTCTGACTTTATCATTATTATTTTATTAAAGTATAGGTTTTATTATTTCATTGTGATTTTGTCCGTCAGCGCTGACACCCCAGGTGTAATCACACAGAGCACACAAAACACACAGCCAATCAGGATGAATATATATATATATATATATATATATATATATATATATATATATATATATATATATATATATATATATATATATACACACACACATACATACATATACAGTATGTTACTATATATAGTTATCTCTCTCTCTCTCTCTCTCTCTCTCTCTCTATATATATATATATATATATATATATATATATATATATATATATATATATATATATATATATATATTACTATATATAGTAATTGCTAAAGTGGTGTGTTCCCATATTCTGCAGAGCCATGAGTAACCCAGTGTTAAGTATACACATGCTGTATCATCAGTTCTCTCACTTTCCTGCAGTGATTATTCAAATTAAATCAGCATTGTCCTTTAATTGATTAAATACATTTTAAACAGATCGTCAACTGATTCAACTGATTTTCTGTCTTTTATTCCCATGTTTGAATTTGAATTGCATATTAGTGTTACATTATGCATTTGATTATGAATGTTGAAAGGTACAATGAAGCAGCTTGAGGTATAAAAATTGGACAATCTCTTTTCATCACAGTATTAGTAGTATTATAGAATTATTGCATTCACTTATAGTAGTAGTTGG
Organism: Ictalurus punctatus; assembly: GCF_001660625.3. Taxonomy (NCBI): domain Eukaryota; kingdom Metazoa; phylum Chordata; class Actinopteri; order Siluriformes; family Ictaluridae; genus Ictalurus; species Ictalurus punctatus. The sequence goes on from NC_030430.2 coordinate 19,311,379, forward strand.
ATTTTGGTAACAAGTAAATGTTAAAAATATGGTACTACATAATACAAATTGTAAACTCTAGTCTTTACATTCATCAGATGAAACCGACATGAGAGGAAGTGTAACCAAACCTGTTCTGTAGTATTATCCAAGGATTTTATGGTATCCATATACGATCAGACCCATACAACTACACTGGCAAAGCAAAAGCATACATTTTTCCAGTTAAAGTTAAGCAATCTCATCTCTAATAGGATGAATTATACCGATTTAGAGCTCTGGAATGAATACATCTTTATTAATGGCTTTATCCTGGTCAGGTTCCGGATCTATTTTGGGATCACTGGGCTTGAGGCGGGAATACACTCCGAATGGGACCCCACACACATTCACACATAGGGGCAATTTAGCATAGCCAATCCATCAACCAGCATGTTTTTGGGGTGTGAAGAGGAAACTGGAGAACCTGAAGGAACCCCATGTGGACATGGGGAGAACGTGCGAAGCTCCAAATAGACAGGAACAAAAGCTCAAGCCAAGTTCAAAACCCTGGAGCTGTGAGTAACAACGCTGCTTCACCACACCACCTTCTACAAAAGGTGTTTCGCATAAATGTTTAATGGTGCACTAAGACTCAGATCTACACTAACAGCCATAATTTAAGCACATAATACTTAATAAGGCAAATAAGCAAATAAACATGCTCAATGTAAATGAATCATGTAAATATTTCCATATGCTGCCCCAGTATATTCAAGGGAAGTTTTTAATCTAATGAGTTGTGCAGATTTGCATTTTGTTCTTCTTGGTAAAGGTGTCCTTTCCTGCACATCCCTTCACAGACAGCTTATGACTTTAGCTGATATTGATGACTCATGTGTGGGTGGAGAGGCACTGTTTCCTCACTTACTGTCATCTGTTTTAGCAGCTCATACTCCCCAACATGCCCATATTCACAATTCTTAGTCCAATGCATTAAACAAGCCTATACTCCCAATTTTTACTCCAGTGAACTGTGATAAGAACTACACTCACCGTCCACTTTAATAGCAACACTTGTACACCTGCTCAGTTATACACTTATCCAATTAGCCAATCATGTGGCAGCAGCACAATGTGTAAAATCATGCCGATACAGCTAAAGTGCTAAAGTTAATGTTCACATCAAGCATCAGAATGGGGAAATAGTGTGATCTCTGTGACTTTAACTGTGGCATGGTTTTTTTGTTGTTGCAAAAACAAAAACCTCATGTGAGCAGAGGGTCTGCAGTCTGAAACCCCTTGCTGATGAGAGAGATCATAGGAGAATGATCAGACTGGTCTGATCTGATCGGAAGTCTATAGTAAGTCGAATAATCACTCTTTACAACTGTGGTGAGGAGAAAAGCATGTCAGAATGCACAACACATCAAACCTTGAGGTGGATGGGCTATAACATCAGATTCCACTCCTGTCAGCCAAGAACAAGAATATGAGGCTATCATGGGCACAGACTCACTAGAACTGTACAACTAAAGACTGGAAAAAGGTCAGGTGATTTTTTCCCCTAATCTTCAGCTGTACAGTTTGTCTGGGTGAGTCTGTGCCCATGATAGCCTCAGATTCTTGTTCTTGGATATCAGGAGTGGAACCCAATGTGGTCTTCTGCTGCTGTAGCCCATCCGCTTCAAGGTTTTTATGTTTTGTATATGCTCAAGAGATCAGCAGTTTCTGAAATACGCAAACAAGTCCATCTGGTACCAACAAACATGTCACAGTCATTCACAGAGGTCCCCCTTTTTCAACATTCTGATGTTTGAAGCAAACTTTAACCGAAGCTCTTGACCTGTATCTGCATGATTTTATGCATTGTGCTGATGCCATATAATTGGCTCATTGGATATCTGTGTAAATGAGCAGGTGTGCAGATGTTCCTATTAAAGTGAACGGTGAGTATAGATCTAGATGTTAATATGCTGTGCACTTTTTAGTCTTGCTGTGTTTGACAAATTATTTGTATTCTGTATCTTTTTATGTGTAATTTTGCCAATTGTGAAGAGTAAAATAGCAAACAATCAGTGCTGATTAGATGCTTTACTGAAAAACAGTGCAGCTGAGGAAAATACAACTATATTTTCCAGTCTGAACCTGATGTAAATCATTAGGGTGCAGTACTATAACACAAGTGATTAAAGCAGTCTTCTAGTTTCTTCCTGCCCAGATGTTGTTTTGCCCCTAACAATAGGCAACACTTTTCAATGCTTCAACTAGCCTACTTTTCAGCCTTTAAGTCAAGCAGGTTTTCTGGAGTGAGATGATGTTCTAGCAACTCCTGAATTTTCCATTTTGTTCATCTCACCAACCCTCTATAGTAATTAATCCCACAAGTCTACGCTGGTAATGAAAAGTTAGTTCATAAAGCACTAAAACATTTGGTAATGGTTTTTTTTCTTTTCATATTTAAAGGTAGGTTATAAAATAAGTTATAGGCTGTCCTCCAGTATATCTGTATATATTTATGTGTGCAGCGTAATTTATGTGTGCAGGTCACATGACTGGTCATTCATTTGAAGCATGCACTTAAAAAAGACAGAAGTTTAATACAGATAAAAGTATCATATAATGTTTAATGGGTCTGTTATTGATTAATAGGATTGTACTGCCACATTTATATCATTGTCAATGAAAAGAGAAACGTGAAATATTACAGCTGTGACCGCTGGGATAACACATAGCTTTGTGAAATAATAAGTGGCTGTCTATATATTATTGCAGTGATATTTAAAAAAAAAAAAAGAAAGAAAGAAAAAAAAAAGAAAGAAAGAATTGTCGAGGTGTTTATCATTTCTATGTATTCATTATATTTCCTTTACTTTTTATTTTTAAGACAATGAAATCAATTTTAATTTATGGTTTTAATCATTTTGCAGCAGTTGAGTCTAATTGACTAACTAATGCAAATTCTTACTCTGTAGTTTATCTCCAGACACTGTTGTGACTAAGAGTTAAGAACTTATATACGGCTTAGTTTGTGATAAAGTAATCATTTAAAAAGTACATGTTGTGAAAAAGTCAACTTTGTTTTTTTGGCATTAAGAAGTGCACACACCTGACCTAATAAAAGTGGCCTACACATGACCTGTATGCACTCCCTCCCACTATCTCCTGCTTTTGCTATAAGGATGCAGTCTGACTTCCTCTGGTGCTACTCTGTGGGGGAATAAAGAGATCTCACATGTCCATGTGGTGGAAATTTCATATTGCTTAAGATTTTTCATAACTCTTTTACCTGAAGTTAAATGAATAAAGCTTTTGTTTTCCTCTAGGGCATGTGGCTCACTTAAATGTCTCATTTAAACAATGTACTACTTTCTCTCTACCTTTAATGTCACACGGACACTCATTTAAAAATAATTGGTTTCCACATTAGTCTGAAATAATATCATCCCCTTTAAGTTCTTTCTCTTGCCAGGCTTGTAACCATAGACACAGACACTGTAATTGTGTGCGTTAGTTTGGAGTTGCAGGCCAGTATATGCGATTATTAGCCTGGCTCTCAGACCCAGGAATTCACCAGATGCACCCTGTTGCTTTATTAATCCGTACAATGTCTCCTGAAATAATAATATAAGAGCAGGACAGAGAATATAAATACACTGACTGCTCTTGTTAAGGTTATTGTGTGTGCATGAAGACTATCGTTTACAGCCTTGAACTCTTTAGGTTAGCAGTGTATGTTTGGATATCTGCGCTGACTATCAAGATGACAGGCAAAAATCCCTACAATTTCCAGCCGTCACTATTTTAATGGAGATGAACATACTCAGAACAGGTTCTTACAATATTACAAGAGCATTTTTGGCATCTCTAAATTCCACATCCAGTAAACAGCTTTCTTTGTGCTCCTGGAAGATCCTGGAAGCTCATGTTCTCCTCAGCAAATTTCTGCACTATAGGAACCTCATTTCTGCACTCAGAACCTCATAGTTCTCCTCATTTCTGCACTATAGGAACCGGCAAACGAACTCCCATAGTAGTGAATAGTGAAACTGGCTGTAGGTTAAACACACCCACCCACACACACACACACACACACACACACACACATTTATTAATCCTCCCTGAAGATATACCAGTATACGAGGGCTACACTGGAAGGCTAGAGGAGAATTGAAGGAAAATGTGAGTTATTCTCAGTGAATTGCTAAAAAAAATTATTGCAAGGACAACACATGACTTTCTGTCCATAAATGGTACAACCCAGAAGAATGAAAAACAAAATCAATAGGGGCTTCTCTTTTAGAAGTTCCAAGTAGAACCTGTTTAGGAGCTAAAAGTGTTGAACCTTTCTTAAGAGTGTATATGACCAATATTTCAACTTTCTGTATGTTGGTATTAATCTATATAAGTAATTGCAGTTGAGTTAAAAGTTAGCATCCCCTATGGTTTTTAAACGAACAAGGAAAGTTTACCTCTATTTTACAATTGAGCTACCAAAAAAGTAATTAAAAAGAAGTTTTAAAAAAAGAAGCTAAAAAATGAAATGTGTATCCTACCATTAAATATATCAATTATATTATAAGTCATACGATTCTATGGCTATTTGTGGCTGTATATGAAACAAACTGGGAAATTTGTGTAATATTTATCTCACAAGGGTAGTTGGTTTTGATTTTAAGTAATAATTAAGTAATAACATGCAAGATTAGATTTTTTTAACTTGTTTTTTTTGTTTTACTAGTGAACAGCTGAAACATAACCCACTAAATGTCTCCTTTTTATAAATTAAATTTCATTGCCTTTGTCATATGGAAACATTATTGTATGTATGATAAGAACAACTCAACATTTTTATAGCAGAAAGTCATTTATTTCAGATTTAGTGATAAATCATTGACTCCTTCTCTCATCAGGAGTAAAGTACAGGCCGTGAGATTCAGGGACATGTTCTACCCCCAAGCCATCAGGAGTCCCAGTGACCTCATTAGGAACATTTAAACACTAACACAAGCATCTAATGTTACTGTACTGGACTCATTTGACACTTTAACATTGCCCATGCTATTCTATTTTCCCCTTACGGCCCATCTGGGTCTGTTGTATGGATGAATGTAATGCTGCCTTTGTGGTTTTGATGGTGGATAGCTTGTCTTTGTGCTGTGTGTATACTTCATTGTTATGTGTAGTTTTAAAGAAGGACATGCAAGTGCAAATTTCAGTGTGCGATCTGTGCTTATGACAAGAAAAAACCTTGGCTCTGACTTCTTTGTGATTGTTGAAGCCACATCATCCAAACTCTATTGTTAATGCTGTCAGTCCCCAAAATGGTACCGCATTCGCTTGACGTTGAAACGCTGAAACTCATTTCAGTAATAGGGAGTCACTCAGTTAGTCAGCTAAGGACACTGATTATTCTTGACTGACAGCAGTCTGATAAAAATGTACACACTTGCACTTGGGATTTTTCTGTTGTATGGTGCTTTTTATATTTGTAGTACATACAGTGCTGTGAAAAAGTGTCCTGATTTCTTCTCATACTAAATTGTTTCAGAAATTAAAACAAGATCTAAGATAAAAACAAAGGCAACCTGAGTAAACACAAAATACAGTTTTTAAATGATACCGAAATGTTATTTATTGAAAGCAAAAAAAGTCCAATACCAACTGGTCCTATGTGAAAATGTATTTGTCCCGTAGTCACTAATTCCCGAAATATTTATGAAACTGCATTGATTAAGGGTTTAGGTGGACTAAACGCAAGCAGGCCTGATTACTGCAAACCCTGTTCAATCAAATCAACACTCAAATAGAACTTTTTCAACAGCATGAAGTTGGTTAAAAGGTCTTACATGAATTCTGCTCTCTTCCAGAAGATCCCAAAGGAGAATGTCCGGTCTTCAGTACGTAAGTCGAAACTCAAGCACAACTAGATTATGCAGCAAAACAATGACCCAAAGCATAGGAGTAAATCCTAGTCCCAGAAGTAAGTGAAAGACTTTTCAGATTTTAAGTTTAAGGAGGAAATTAGTTTTTCACATGGGTTGGATAACTTTTTTGCTTAAATATTAAATAAATATCTAAAACTATATTGTGTGTTTACTCAGGTTGCCTTTGTTTTATGTTGTATTTCATTTGAAACTATTTAGTATGAGATGTACACAAAAACAGAAGAAATTAGATTCTCAAATACTTTCTCCCAGCACTGTATCATTGTAAATGTTGTGTAAGGTATATAACACACGTGTGACACGGAACTACATTTACAGTTGTACTACAGGTACTATAAAAACTTGCTTAGGTGTGTATGTGAATGAGTATGTGAATGTATGTTCGCATGATATCTTGAGATGGATGCCCATCTTGGGTGTAGTCCCACTTCGTGCCCAGTGT